>NC_070627.1:4963679-4997133 GCF_947347685.1 Pleuronectes platessa | reverse complement strand
CCTCTTTGGAAGCGACGGGTTGGGGGCTGGCAGAAAAATGCCTGATTCACATTCATAACTTATCTTTGGAATTCATGGATAATCAATGCTTACTGAGGGATGAAATGGGCTGCCGCAGATCTAGTCAAGTCAAGCTCAAATCCAAATCTTTGCCCGGAATAGAAAGTGGAGGAGCAGGGGATGTGGAGCCAGCAACACGAGAAAGAGCTGCTTGTATGTTAGAGTATGTGAGGTAAGACTTCTCACACTAACATTTTAAAATCCAGGTAAAACCCCTGCAGCTCTGCACCTTTATTAATGCTCACGCTGCTAAATGTTTAATCCGACTGAAGTCTCTGATACTTGATGTGTTTAAGCTTGTAAGACAAACAGGAGTTGATACCTGCAGGAGCAAGATGAACTGAGGGAATCTCTGGATGGGCTTCACCATCAGGCCGTACAGAGTGATGCGGTCAACACTGGATGCCTGCTTCTTCTGCAAGCACAAAAAAAAAATAACAAGAAAGATTAGACACAGACTCTAAAATATATATTCCTGAACAGAGAGGCCATTATGAACAGGGAGCCGCGCTCTTCCTACTTGAAGAGGCGCGAGTCAGGAGACTGTACAGAGCGCGAGTGGGAGTGAGTGGGGTGAATAAGTTATGAAAATCAGGGTCTGTTAGTCAGAGGAGAGAATGAAAGAGGAGGGTGGTGTTTTTTTTTTTGCATGTTTGGTCTAATGTGTTACTGTGGGCGGGGGTCAGGAGAAGATATGGTTTCGGTGTCAGGGCGAGTCTGTGGCTTCATGACACCATCTGCATAACGTGGACAAAACCCACTGGACACATTTGAAATATAGTTTGTTGGTAAAGGTCCAAAGGCTGAAGTCAACGGAGAGACACAGAAAACATAGGAAAAATTATAAAGATTTATGGGATATAAAGTGCAGCAGCTGATATAACTTCCTGAGGCGTAAAGAAACTTTTTGCACTTTTAGATAAGACCTGAGTATCGGTTTGATTTATCCTCTGTTTTTGAATTAATTGGATTGACATTGATGTTCTGATACAAGTAGATATTACATTACATCACATTATTACATTTCATTGAGCTGACGTGTGCATTCAACACCGAGGGCACAGACCCAGAACAACAAGAATCAAGAAAGTACAATTTCTTCAAAATAAAGCAAAAAAACAAAGTGCCATTTAAGTGATACTAAAAGTGTTAGTTTCAAAAGTTGTAAGTGTATTTTTATTTTATTTTTTTATTCTAGGTATAGTTTGAAGAGGTATGTTTTTAGTCTTCGGCGGAAGATTTGTAAACTTTCTGATGTTTGGATGTCAATGATATCGATGATTGCAATTTAATGACTCAGCCTGAATTCGTCTTAATGTTGCATTCTATTAAATTCATAAATATTTGAGCTTATCTCGGTGATGAATGATGAATACCGGTAGTTTTCGGTCATTGCGTTCACATTATTGGATCAGTCAGTCACTGTCACATTCTATATCATCACAAACCGGATTGCATCGTATTATATTAATAAAGTTTGTCAAATTCTTTCAAAAACAAACAATGAAAAACTTTTTTTTTCCCCCGTGCAGAAAGTGCAACTATCGGGTTGATTGATTGACAGCCGTCACTCAGAAACCAAAGAGCCAGATTCTAAGACTCGACCATGTGAAAGGTTTTTTTGCCAGCGAGGAAAAGAAAGTTTAAAGCAGCAAATGAAAGTCGACACTGATGGAAAGAGTCGGATCAGAGGAAGAGAAGCAGAGGGAGAAGAGAACTAAAGAGTAAAAGACAATTTATAGTTTCCACTGCACTTGGTGTGGATATCATTTGAGAGTATTTGATCCATTAAAAACGTGAGTGTGGAGGACGACGCCCCCTGCAGGAGAGAACGTGCACAGCGAAAGAAGAATCTGCAGAAGACAGTCAAATCTTTATGGATGTTTTAACGACCACAGACGCAGGTAGGATTTCTCCCGGTGCTGCTGATGGTCAGTCTGACTGTGGGTGAGTGTGTGAAGGAGAGAAAGAGTTCTTCTTGATTCCATTTGGTTTCAACTGTAAGAAATAAGCTGCAGGATTCAGTAGCATCGTTAATTCTGCTCTTTTCCTCATAGGGAACGTGGAGATGGCAGAGAGGAGGGGGGGGGGGGTGGCAGAGCTGACAGGTTTTTAAGGGGGATGGTATTTTTGTCACTGAGCTTTAAAAGGTGGACGGCTTCCTCTCTCATTATACCGACAAAAATCTGACTCCACATCTTTGTTGCTGACTTTTGAGATTTCTATTGTACTGAAAACGGACCATTGTTACATCTCTGCAGAATGCAGCTCTCAGATTAACTCGTGATGTCTGCCAACTGAATCCAGGCTCATGATTCATGAGTCCCAATCCCTGCACATGTCCCTCGCAGGCTCATGATCACGAGCCTCTGCAATAACTTTAAAAAAAACAGCATAATGTCTGTCATTTATTCCGTGTGGTTGCTTTTTTCCAGTCCGTGTCAAACCGATGTCTTATTTGGTTTTTCCTCACGCTGCACCAGTCAGTGGGAGAGACAGAGGAAGCTTTCAGCAGACAGAACGGGAAGCATGTTATCTGGAGTAACATGCGGGGCTGTCAGCGGTGTGATCTGCTTCTATAAATCAGCATTACAGCTCAATGATCCAGGTTCATACTCAATGATCCAGGTTCATACTCATGCATGAACGCCGGGGCACGCGGCGAATTGTAAACTCGGTTTATTCAAATCAATCCTTGGCACCGTCGACGCACCTCGGCAGAATGCTTCATTGTTCACAGTCCTTAATTAATATCGGAAATGTTAAGTAAACAGAGGGACACATCATAATTGTGTCGTTGTGGAAAACTTTCCACTTTTCATAGAGATTGAGCCAGAGGCGTAAAATCCCCTGGAGGGTTTGCATTTACCCATCTATCCATTTATCCATTTATCCATTTATCCATTTACCCATTTATCCATCCATCGCACAACTCGTGAGCTTTTAAAGACACATTATCAAAATGTTTCCAGACAGAGAGTGAGAGAGAAATAACAATATATTCCAGTTATTGTCAGATTCTGAGAATTATTTTGTGGACAACATGAATAGAGGCAATTTTCTTTACCTGGAAAACCTTGAGCATTTGCAACAAATCACCAAATCACTAAATAATGACTACACTATTTGTATCGATCCATCCTTTATGCAGCTCATCCTTTCAGGGATAATGGGGTCTGGAGCCAAATATTACATAAGGATTGTAATATTTCAAAATAAAATGTACAATGGAGTATTAGGGCATTATTGAAGAATTGAATAAAGTTGTAACAATACACAAATAAAGCCATTTAATAACGAAACAGTGATGGTATTTGTAAGTATTTAGTTATTTATGAAACCTGCACTCAAGTTTAAATATACAATATGCTCCACATTTCTCATTTTAACGCAGGCAACTGATCTTCTGATATTTCTCCTCTAAATGGCACAAAACCAAAAATCACTTTATTCTCGAAAATCCATGATTGTAAAAATACCCACATGAACACTCATTTTGTGTTTTTTTCTGTTTTAAACCTGATATGTATTATTTGAGCCTTTGGGGGGTTTGTCACATTCATAAATCTGCTGAACACAAACTAAAAGAGGAATAGAGAACCGGTGGGTTCCTCTGATTTAAAACCTGAGAGGAGGAAAAAACACTTTATGCAAACGGTCTAAAACTCACCTTTAAGAATTCCAGGAAGGCCGGTTTGGACAAGCAGGCCTTTTTAATTAGAGCCATGGCCCCGGTGAAGTTGTTCACGTACTCACTGTACACATCCAGCACCATTGACTTGGAGAACTGCGGAAAACAGACACAAGCGTAAATTACCTGAACTCGTGACAGCAGTAATTTCCTCTGACATCATGAACGTCTGGCTAACCATCCTGTGTGCAGGGCGACCCGAGGGTAGTTTCAATGAAAGGGGGGGGGGGGGGGGGGAGGCTGGAAAATGGCCATTTAAGTATAGTGCTTTTAAAAAATTGGTTTGTTTGTTTACCATCCCGGTTACTGCAACACCCTTCACGAGCCATTTAAGAGGCCGGGCAAGAATGTTTGTGTGTGTGTGTGTATGTGTGTGTTTGTGTGTGTGTCTGTTGTGCGGAAGACATTTGTTCTCTCCCCTCAATTAAACCCACCCCAGGCGGCTGATAGTGGCGGTTTGAGGAGCGATGGGGAATTAGAAAAATCGCATGAAGGAATTAACCTTCATTGCTCACACTCTCCTTTAGGATCCCCTACCTCTAAGATATTACTACAAGCCCTGCAGGTAGGGATACATCACCACACGACAGAGCGGGGGGGGGGGGGGGGGGGGGGGGGCAGAGCAGAGAGGAGCACGCAGTCCCAGCACTTTCACTGGCCTCATCGGACGGCGGGTCTTAGGATATCAATGGGACAGAGCCGTAATGGCAAGCGGAGAAGGAGAGGGTCGAATGCACCCCCCACTAATAGGCAGATAATGAGTGGACCTTATGGATGAGCACACAGCAGAGACCCACACTGAACGGTCATATTCTAGTGCCAAAATGTGCAGACACATTTCCCAGAGAGATTCATCTCGAACCCGTAATTGATTCCGTGTTTGGAGTAAACTATCCCTGTTTGCTCAATCTAAAAAAACCTGTAGCTCATTAGAACTCGGGGGGGGGGGGGGGGGGGGGGGGGGGGGCAGCAGAGATTGTGTTAGGATGTCAAGAACAATAGGAGTTTCCACCCGGAATGAAAGGATTTAGTTTGCATGTTTGCACGGAAACAAAAAGGGGGACGCACACAAACACATGTTGCACGACACATAAGCCTGGAGCTCTGTGTTCTAACTTCACACGTATGAAGCGATGCACACGAACCGAGGCCACAAATAAGTCTCCAATCTTCTCGCTGCTGTCCCACTCAGCCACTCGAGACGCCAGGGCGATCTGGAACATGGAGTGGCACTGCGTGATCTCCCGGACGCGGTGAAAGATGGGGCGGATCTTCCTCGGACTCAGGATGCGCGGATCTGCTTCCATCAGGGGCCGGTGGTATTCCTGGTGAGATTGGGAGAGAAAATTGATTTGTATTATTGGCGGTATATATGTAGATGTGTGTATGCATGTGTTTATGTGTGTGTGTGTGATGAATCTGCAGTCCATCACCCCCCCCCCCTGTGTGAACCTCTTCTTTTCAGCAGCATAAATACACAAGTGAGAGGTAAATGACAAATATCCCATGAATCGGCTATAATGAGGAAATGTAGTCATGCTGCCTCGAAGCATATCAATCCAGAGGATTCACCCGTTCAGCACTCAAGGTGACTTGTAATCATAAAAGCCAGAATAATAATGGCTGAAGAAGCAGCTCCCGGCGGAGTTACAGATGCAAGAGCGACACGGTGAAAGGGGCATTGACTGATTCTGCACTCGGTGCTCATGGGGGATATTAGCGTGGCCTATAGAAAGGATGTTGACAAGCCACACAGTAAACATCACTTCTTGGAATCGGCACCGGCTGAAGTGCGGATGATATCGTGTCACAGCAAAACCAGACGGATGGAAACAGTTTTCATTTAGATTTCCATGACTATTCAATAACTTTAAACCAAATATCCTTGACCGAACATTTTGTGAAATCTCTGTGTTTAAACTAACAAGGAGAATTCCAAGGTATACAGTATACCTTAAATGACACAAACCCAAATATGCCTGCTTATATTTTGAGCTCATTTCTTTAAAAGCATATGAATTATTTAAAACTCAGCGTAAATGATCGACATGAAAATATGAATATATAATACATTTTCACGGCTTTTCCAAAACTTTTGGGATTTTTTATTTTTTTCCATGACTTTTCCAGGCCTGGAAAACCAAATAAAAAAATTCCATGACTTTCCCAGGTTTTCCATCCCTGGGATAATCTCCTGGAACTTTCTGGAGGGGCTGTGTGTGTGAGAACGCAGGAGCCAGCCCCCCCCAAAATAAAAACTCCATGTGAGAATACAGCAGGATAACGTCCAATGACATTTTTTTAAATGGATCTCATGTCCTGCCTCCTCCTGCTTCTGCTCCACCCAGACGCCACCTGATGATTCACGAGCTTTATCTCTGGGAACCCGTCACCGAATCATCAACGTGAGGACCAGGGGCAGGCGGCTGCAACACGAACAAGCGTTTCCACAGTGAAAAAGTTAAAGTTACACGCCTCAGTGTCTGATTGTGCTCGTGACCTTTCATCATTTTATGTCTTCAACTCTCCGGAGATGCTGGGTTCACCACTCGTCTCCACTCTGTGAGCCGAGGAGAGAGTTTTCCAAAGAGCATCCCCGTGTAGCACAAACGTGGCACATCATATCCTGACAGTGAAGAAGTTTGCGGTGCATGAGGCAGCCATTGATTGCTGCTGATTGCATTTCAGTAGGTGCTCCTCTCATTTTGTATGAGTACGCGATAACAAGTCTCCTTCCCCCCCCCCGCCAGAAACTAAAAGAGGCTGCACCGCGTCCTGAGCTCCTCTGACAGTCTCTTCCTCTCAGCATCAACACCGCGCCGCAGATTCCAGAGCGCTTGTTTCATCAGGATTATTTATGCCGAGACACCTCTGTAATTTGATGGATATCCCCACTTCTCCTTGCGGTGTAACTCATATTGGCTAAGTGCTGAAGGTATTGCATGTGGCAGAGGAGGACAACACCGAACAACTCACCTGCAGGATTCTCCTGAGAGACTCCAGGTAGCTGCGCTCGCTCTGGATGATGGAGCTGAGGATGTGGCGTCTGACAACCTGCACAGACAAAACAGACCAGTCAGGACATCCAGCGCTAACAGGACATGATGCGGCAGCGGCAGTGAGCAGAATGGTTTCTGTTACAAGGTGGTGCACGCTGATGGAGTGCACGAGGATCACGTGTTTATCACAGGAGGAGAAAAGAGTCACAGTGGAGAGAGGGTCTGTTTGAGCGAGGCCTCGGGGTCATTGGATTTCCTATGACTTGAAAATCCCTGTTCTGTACCTCACATTATAAAACATGATGCTTTTCCAAACAGGGAAAAGAGAAGAATAAATAAAAATGTTTAAAAAACGTACTAATATATAATAATACTCCTTTTAAACACGACACCCAGGTGCAAGGCATTAATATCAGTCTGTTTGTTGCATATCTCCAGAACTGTTCATCTCATCGACTTCAAACTTGGCTTTAGTATCGTTAAGAGCCAAAGGAAGTGCTGTGTTGAATTTGTCGGGATTTGGATACGATATGCATACAATATTAATAAACTTTCAATACACAGGTGACTGCAGCAGGGTGTTTATTTGCCACAGCTCAATTACTGCAGGTCCCTCTTTCCAGTCAGACAGAAAAGATGCAACCAGCTTTAACACCGGCCAAACAAACAGGCAGGTTTTACAATGAGGCGCTGCACAAGCAAGGAAAAGAGAGGAAAAATATAAATATCTGCAAAAAGTGTGAGGTGCACCTGGTGGCTGGTCAGCCCCTCCGGCATGGGACTCAGTTGTGGGGGAGGGTGCTTCATTTCCGACACAGCCACATCCAGGTATCCTGCATCATCCTCCTCCTCTGCAGACAATCAGGAATGAAGGAGGAAAAATACAGAGAGGTTAAAAAGAGAAATGGTGTCGGTGTGTCTGTGTGTGTGTGTGTGTGTGTGTGTGTGTGTGTGTGTGTGTGTGTGTGTGTGTGAGTGTGTGTGTGTGTGTGTCAGACACAGAATCAGACAGAGAGGGAACAGCAGAGGAGCAGCCTTCAGATCTCACTGCAGCTGGAGACACTGCGACACACTAAGTTTATTACCTCTAAAATATGAAGAGACTTTTGTTCTCGCTGAAAAAGAGAAGGAGAGAGACAGAGAGAGAGAGAGAGAGAGAGAGAAAGAGAGAGAGAGAGAGAGAGAGAGAGAGAGAGAGACCCACAAACGATAAAAACAAGACTTTCAAAACAGTACTGTATCTCTGCATCGGCACAAAGACATTCGACACCATCACAAAAAAATAAAAGAAAAATTGAAGAAAACTACTTCACACCATAAAGACACAAGATACCAGAAGCTTCCACCGTTCCAATTAAAGACCTGGAATGATTACAGAGGATTGGCTGGAAAAAGTAATATAACGCTTTGGAGATTTCCGTCCATCAACACCTAAAAATAGCAGCAGTGGCCTCTTTACCTCTTTGTGACGGCTCACAGATTTGTTTGAGGCACGGGGGGGGGGGGGGGGGCGCTCGGTGCTAAGCTAATGGATGCTAATCTCCCTCTATTGTTAAGACAAGGGATGTGCAGAAACCTATAGTGTGTAGCATGAGCTGCTTCATCCTCCCCCCCCGCGTGGCTCGACCACATCATGAGTCTTAACACTAAGACTCATGATGTGGCCTGTTGTATTCATTATGGTTTTAATCTGTGAGATCTGTCTTTATTTTTCTATTTTTCACTTCTGCCCGAGGGGATTGTGCAAAATCAAAACTTTTTCCTCCAACTAACACAACTTTGGCTCTACACACGTGAAACTGCCTCTAATTCAAAAAAGTCAGGAGCAACACAAAAACCAAACTTCATAACCACTCTCTGATATCAGAGCAGTTGCAAACTTTTCAGACGAGAAGAGATCAGACCTTTACCCGACTGATCTTTCCTCTGCAGGAGGGACACTTTCCGCATGACGGCCAACTTGGTCTTTTCCAGCCCGTCCTTGGTCCCGCTCCTCGCCGCCTTCATCAGCTGCTGCACCTGGATGGGAGGAGCAGACACAGACAGCGGGGGGGCGTTAGAGGAGCACAGGGCCCGAGCCACGCTGCGGAGTCTGGATGACCGGAGGCGCTCCTCTGGAGAGCGCTGGGGAGAAGTGGCGCTCGCTGGGCTCATCACGGATCGCGCCATCTGCGGCTCCCCCCCCCCGCGGGCCGGCGCACGGCCTCTAATCAGAGAGTCCATGAGTGTGTGTCTCTCCACATTAAGAGTCACAGAGATCAGTGTGTGTGTGGGGGAGGGGGGGGGGGGATCTATCTGACCACACACTCCACCCTGAGCGTCACAGAGGACCTGCAACCAGACTCCACGCACCCAGAATACACTCCGGGTGATAGTATTTTTAAATGATGACGCTTCGGGGAAAGTAGGTCATTAATTGGGGGTAAGTTGCACTTGGTGTTTATGGAAGTAAATATATACGCAGAATATGATTAAATTATTCATGTGTCCCTTAAATGCATCTTGATATTAAACCAGGCAGGGAGAGAGGGAGAGAGGGAGAGAGGGGGGGGGGGGGGGGGGGCGAGCAAGACAGTCGTGAAAAAAGAAAGTCACAGTCGAAAAACAAGGAAAGGAGGGGGCAGCAAGCAAACATCTCACCGGCTGCTTCCAGCTCTGCAAAGAAAGAAGGTTTGATACCTCTGTGTTCACTCTGCGCAGATCTACCTTGATGTCATAGTTGTGTTTGCCAGACAGCCGCATGGCCACTTCCCGCTTGGTCCTGGCACACCGCTCCCGCAGCCCAAGCCCCTCAGGAGACAGCTAAAGGTGGTGGTGGACAGGCGGAGGGAGGTGGGGTGAGGGGATGGGGGGGGGCAAGGTGGAGGTTTTAGGGCACGGCCGAGGGCGGAGACAGACAGAGGGGGAAACGATAAACAAAGGGGGAGGAGAGGAAATGGAAGAGGGAAAACGGGAAAGGCAAAAGTGATCAAGGCCCAAAAAAACAAGCGACACAACATCGGGAATTAATCACAAGCACAGAGAGTGAGAGCTCTGGTCAAAGGTCAAATCTGCTCTATGAGACTAATGGCCACTGATATACAGAGGGGGATGTTAGAGGGGGGGGGGGGGGGGGGCAGTGCAGGCAGTTCAGGGCTATTATCAAAAGAAGCAGAACGAGAGGAGGACTTCAGGTGCACTCGGGTGAGAAATTAATCGAGCAGGACTGATTATTATTAAAGATGTGTTTTTGTGATTAAAAAATATAAAAGAGTTGAGATTTCTTCATTAATTGTTCGACCAGAGGAGCCTCTCGGTGTTCAGTGGCCTGGGGCAAGGGCGGTTACACACCACACCCTCCGGTAATTAACACAACTCCTTTGTTTGTGTGTTGTTTTGTACCGAAGCATTTCTTTTCCCCTTCGGTTTCCCTACAAGGCATCAACTCTGTCTTTTCATAGTTCAGAGCATATTCATAAATCTGTAAACCGTGATGTATAATAGTGTTGGAGGCCAGAATAAGTCTAAACACTGATAATGATTCAACACCCAACACAATCCTTTATCAGAATGACTCCTACAGTTTATTTTCCCAATGCCTGCATCGATGCATGTGTGTTAAAGGCTGGAGGAGTGGGAGGACTGGGAGAGTGCAGGAGAATGTGTGAATGTGTGCACAGTGCCATCATGTGGAGGAGAAACACACTGTGGAGGGGCTGCAGGAGGAGAGAGAGGAGAGAGAGGAGAGAGAGGAGAGAGAGGAGAGAGAGGAGAGAGAGGAGAGAGAGGAGAGGAGAGAGAGAGGAGAGAGAGGAGAGAGAGGAGATCTGAGGCTTCTCCCACAGAAAGGCCTCTTGTTTACCTTCATTTCACAATGGAGGCGTTAAAAAGCCCAGACAGCTCGATTCCTCACGTTCTTTCTAGTTTCACTTCTGTACATTAATAAAGACGGCTGCAGCAGAGGAGCGGGAGATGAAACATTCTCCCTGATTCTTTTTGTGAGGGATGGAAAAAACCAACGACACCCCGGCCGTTTAGAATAAAGAATCATCCGTGACAGACAAATACATGTCTCAGGAACGCACCTACACACACACACACACACACACACACAGACACACACAGAGACACACACAATACCTTGCTCTTTGCAGGTACTTTGGCCTCGTTATCCGACTGCTCGTCATAGCTCTCGAACTCGCTGGAGCTCCAGCCGTTGCCCGTGTTCGAGGGACCGGTGTCTCTCTGCACGTCCTCGTAAATCATGTCTGTGGGGGGGGGGGGAAACGTGACAAGTCAGCGACAACATTCATGTGGGAACAAACATCGTAAAAAACAAACATCATCCTGTTGTCGGCAGGCTCACCTTCCACAGGAGAGAGGGGCTCCTCACCGGGCACGTCGTCGTAGATCACCTCGGGAGAGTCCGACGTCGGGGGCTCGGCTTCGACCACACGTGAGGCTGGAGAGGGGAAACCAGCAAAGTTAGCAAACATGGGTTTTAAATGGGATAAATGGCCGATGCAGGTTTTCTATCTTTAATCGACACTTCAACAGTTGCACCTCCTGTTGTTGGAGCTTTCTCCCACGACACACATGTTACACCAGATCTACACACCTGGAATCCATCTGGCAAAGCAGAGAAGATGGGGCGGTGTGGCCTAGGGGTAAGAGTGGTCGTTCTCCAACAAGAAGGTTGCCGGTTCAATCCCCACCCTTGAACCCCTAAATGGCCCCTCATAAATGTTGAGTGTACTAAGTTGCCTTGGACAAAAGCATCAGACAAATGACATGTAATGTAAAGAAGATAGAAGATTCCAGATGGTTTTCCCTCTGGTTGGGAATTCACCCAGTTGGAAGATCTACTCCCTTCTTCCTGTTCCCTCGGTGAGATTGGTCACATGTCAGGTGGGTGTGGTCCTAACGGCCTCCTCCTGGTAACTGGACGTGATTCCATCGGGCTTGTTTGAGCTATTGACCCGTTTCTATCTCTGCGCTCGACAGCATTTGTCATTAACTGCTTTGAGAGTGTTTCGGGCTAATTTAGCTCAGTGAGCTTTATTGATTTGGTTTTAAACTGCGATTTATCTGCACCACTTTCCCCCTAATCCCCCCCCGAAGAGCAACAATCACTGTTTTCAATTAATCTGATTGGAGACGTGTTTTCTGTCACGGATTATTCAGCGGAGTTAAGTCCGAGGTTTTGAAATTACCTTGGGCTCAATCCAGGAGAGGAACAAAGGGCCGACTGCGCTCTCTTGAAAACAGGATTAGCTCCTCAGAGGTTCTTTATATCTTCAGCCTTTTCCTTCACTTGTGCATTCAGAGCGGATTCAGCACGGAGAAGAAAACAACTGGATTTGGGCTATCAGTCTGACTATCAGCATATCTGCAAAGTGATTGGGCCTCACGGGAAAACAGGCTTGTTATTTCCAAATGTGCTAAACCACAAGTTCCTCCTCGCTCCGTCTTCTCACTTTTATTTAACTTTTCTCCACAGCAGCACAATGACACTCTGGCAAACTCGAGAAAACTGACATAGCGAGCATTTAGAAATCAATGTCAGACGCTCCCATCACAATGTGCGGTGACCACAATCAAGTAAGTGGCGTCTGCTACACACACAGGAAGTGCTTCATTATTCACAACAGTGCTTGATAGAGCGTGTTCTATGTTTGGAATGAGCTTGTTTGTTTTTGGGCCTGTGCAAAGCTTTTCTTTCTCAAACTGTAACAGTGACCTGCAGTAATTAAGAGAGCTGCATGGCTGCTGCAGCACACAGAGCTGTTCACTGATTTATTCAAAGTCCAGTGGAGTAAGAAGCCGATGAGACAGGCGGATTGTCGAGTTGTGCGACTTTCACAGTTAGCAAATGACTCATATTAAATACATTTGGTCAAACTGGAACAGTGTCAACACAAAGAACCTCTGCAGGTTAATGGAAAAGCAGAAATGTTTCATAGAGTCTGAAAAAAAAACTAGTTTCAAATGTAAAAACACAAATGCAGCATTGCTACAGCTTTCCCATTAAGATCAGTGCAAACGTTGTCATTCATCTTAAGTTAACTTGCTTTGTGTGCATGTGTGAAAACACATCAGAGGGGGGGGGGGTATAGAGAAAGATGCCGTGCAGCATTGCGGGGCTCCTTTACATTTCTCATTCCTGAGCCACCTTCAAATAACAGCCGCGCTGCTGACGGAGTCAAAAATCCAAAAGCAATTTTCCCTCATGGAAATGGTTCTCTATTGATCCTCATCCCGAATTAATTGGATTCATGTCATGTCTGTGTGGGAATCAAATCATGGCAGAGAACGTGTGCGTGTGAGCCAGTGTGTACTGTGTCGATTTGTGTGCACGTGTGTGTGTGTGTGTCTGCATGTGTGTGTACATGTGTGCGTCTGACCACCGGAGGAATCAATGAGCCCTCAGGTGGCTGTGAGTCTGTAATATGCTGTTCTTGTCGCCTCTGATCAAGGTCAAGAGATGCGATGTGCAGCACTAACAGAATCCTGCTGCACAGGTTATATTGCCGGTGTCATTACAGTGTAGTCCACAGAGCTGTTTACGCAGCTCTGGAGGCCCTGCTGCTTTTCTATTGGATCTGCCTGTGATGTGCACACTGTAATACATTGGTGGAATGAGCCTGAATCCCAAGGCAAGCTTAGGTCTAATCTTTCTGCTCTGAAATTGAACCCTTGATCTCCAATAGAAAGGTGCATCACTTCCCTGTCAATATAATTTAGTTCTGTACCTTCGGAGGCGTCCCTGGAGCCGGAGCTTTCCTCCACGCCCCCCCCCGCCGCGCTCTGCTGAGTCAGCCGGCTTCACCGCAGCCGATGGAGGCACAGGAAGCACCGGGAGCGCCGGCCCCACACAGGGAGCCCGGGTGCTGGGCTGCTCTGCTGCTGCTGCTGCTGCCGCGGCCCTGGAAGGTTCCAAAACATTAGCACAGTTAAACCACCTTGTTACAAGTTGATTTCAGGGAGAGGAGAGGGAGGTAGTTGGCTGGGGGGGAGTAGTTTGCTGCTATCCAAGCATCCAGACGCACACTCCCTAACTCCTGACAGGGCACATCCTGCTGCTGTCAGATTATCAGCATGTTTGTGAGGTATCTCCATTCTGACAGATGCTTTTTAAACTCCAAGTAGCCATGTAACCAATTAATGAAACCAATTAATAGATTTCAATTAAATCTTAAAGGGGGTTTGAGCCAATTAACCATATTTTTGTGTCAGTTTGGTCGATGAACAAGTTAAATCATCTTGTAAATTCCTTCATATCCTCTTTGATATTCACACTAGTGCTTGTTCTCCACCTGACTGGTTTCTGAATCTGTAAAAGTGACCTGCAGTAACTGAGCCACAGCAGATAAAGACCTGCTGCTGCTGCACAGAACCACGAAGCTGCACAAAGATCCATTCTCCTGAAGTTTAATGAAGCTCGACTCAGTAAAAACCCCAAAGTGGAGAAATCAGTTCCTGTTGTCGTGAATGTGCTGTGATCTGAAATGTCCCAGGAGCCACTGCTACAACAGAGCCAGTCGTCAAAGTCTATTAATATTGAATGTAGGTGTGAATGTGAAGCTGATAAGATGAAGGGTACTCGAGATACACACAGGCACAGAGATTTGTGGAATAAGTTGAAAGATGAATGTAAACGACCTTGCTTATATGAACTTATTGGATCCTATTCAAAGTGAGGATGAAGCCTTTCAGATGGATTTACATGAGGTTGGGCCTTTTCTTCACCTTTTCACCATTTTGCATGTGACCCACTGCACTTAGATGAAATGTACCTGGAACATTAAATCTACTATTTTGTGTATTTTATGCAGTTGTGCAGTCAGACACAAATTCATAAACACAGGTTCCTTGAGGACTTTCATCTTTTATTTGTTGCTGGTTTTCCTACGTAGGCTTCACAGGTTGTTTTTTTTTAAGTCCTGAAACTTTCCACCCACACGGAACCTGGAGCCAAACTGATATTAGTGAATTATTCAGAATTACATTTTTCATTATTATTATTTATGACTATTTCTGCTTTCTGTTATTTTGGTGATAAAAGTGACACCTTCAGCCGGACGTGGGATGAGCGGAGCTGATCCACAACTTCTACAAAGCCTCACACCTCCTGCTCGTTACTTGATTTGCCCTCGAGCTCAGAGGAGTCTCTATCTGTCAGGCCTGCGGCTTACGATAATCACCCGTGGCTTTGTGTGTGAAAACATGTCCTGAACCGGCAATTAAAAACAGACAGGGGAAAGAGTGTTGACACAGCTATCTCATGGCCTGTGTTGACGCTGCCGGAGAGGGACTGTCCTCCCACACATGACTAATAATGTGACAGGATCCATCGTGTAGGAGAGACACATTTACACTAATTAAATCCGTCCCTCTGCTAAACACCTCAGCAGCCGAGTGACGGGCGAGAGAAAGATAAACACCACGTGCAGGAGAAAACAAACTTTTCAATAAAGTGGAATTAAAAGTAAACTATTATATTTCCTTGTCCAAAGCCTTCACAGACATTTTGTTGTGATTTGTTTTCTCAAATAGAAATAGTATTCAAGACCATATTCTGTTTTTTAAAGATGGACAATTTGTCTCATCTTCCTTCCATGGTGCAAAAATGAAAAATACAAATTAAGCCATTTAGAGTCTAAGCAGCAGCAATCAGGGTGTGGAGCTGTGATATCAAGGTTCTGCTACTACACGTCAACCAATCACAAGTCGGCCTCACCTGTCAATCATGATGTTTTCCTCCTGTTTTCATAGTTTCTAATAACAAATAAAAAAATTGCGGGAACACGCGGACAAACATCTGTGTGATAAGAATGACCTAAACCATATTTGAGAAAAACTAATTTGACGGGTTGTTTGTTTGGGGTTGTTCCAATGTCCACTGTGATGTCATTGAGGAGGTCGGGTTTATGACCTTTACTGGGAGTTCCTGCAATGCACAAGATCTCCCCCCCCCCGGAGGAAATGATTAACAGTAACCACCTCAGCTCAAATTCAAGTACCATCGCATTCGGTCTAGAAACTTCAGTCAAAGTGAAATCTAAGTTCTTCTTTTTTTGATTATTTTGCTAAATCTTTCTCACTTTGTTCCAACTGGGTATTCAGTGCAGTGGGTTTTGCATAAATCTGCTTCAATACTTTCTGTACGATACAGCAGCAGGTGAGTTGGTGTTAGAGAGAGAGAGAGGAGAGAGAGAGGAGAGAGAGAGGAGAGCGAGCCCCGAGCGGAAGAGGATTAAAAAACAACAGCAGGCGTCTTGCACCTTTTGTTTTCAACCACAGACAGAATACTGATGGGTGAGATTCATAAATATCTTTCCACACTGACTGATATCACAGGTGCTGATAGCGGCCATTGGGTTCTGCAGCGGAATCGAGCCGCCGAGCTTCACTCTGCTGCGTTCTCTCTCTATGATGCTGCCTCATTCGTCTCAATAAAGTCGGCTGGAGAACGATCTGCGCCCACATGAAGACACAATAAAGAGCGATGTGTCAACACGTGTCTGACAACAGGCCGCTCCCTCATCATTAAAATGTTCTGTGTGGGACAACGTGGAGTCGAGACAACAGTCCCTCCCTGGTTGTGTGCGCTCACGTCAGGTTGTGAGTGATTTGAGCCGTGCAGTGTGTCTCTGTGCATCTCTTCACAACGTCTCTGTGCCTCCGGTGGAAAGCGGCCTGAATGCAGATCTCGCGCTGTTCACCATTCCTCCCAGTAACTGCACCAGGGCAGTGCAGTGGGACATGGGTCCACCTGGTCTGCCCCCTGGTGTCTCCTGGGCATAGCTGCCAGACATTGTGCTGACCATACTGATGGAGCTCTGTTTGTCCTCAGGTCATAAATCTCCCAGAGTAAACACAGAGTGAAACCGTTCCCATGATGCAGCGTCAGCCCCCCCCCCCCCGACATTGGTCTGCACAACTGAAATAAGACAGAGCTAATATACGCCTTTGCTTCATGTTTTCTCTTTATATTTGTGTGTTTTATGCTTATACAGCATAACTGTGTTTTTTTTGCCTTCACAGTACGCCTGACCCAAGGAGTGCAACATGGTGAGGTGGGTCCTCACGTATGAAATATTAATGCTCATACATATTTTGACCAATGGATTTCCATGACTTTTCAATGTAGTATTTAAACTAACACTGAGAATTCCAAGGCATACAGTAAACTTTAAACGACATAAACCCAAGTATGCCTGCTTATATTATTAGAGTATTTCTTTAAAAGCATATGAATTATTTAAATCACAGTGTAAATGAACGACATGAAAATATGAATATAACACATTTCCATGACTTTTCTCAAAACTTTTGGTGTTTTTTTTTTTTTCCATGACTTTTCCAGGCCTGGAAAAACACATTTTAAAATTCCATGACTTTTCCAGGTTTTCCTTGACCGTAGGAGCCCTGTAACTGAGTCCTGTAAGCTTCAGTAGTTGAGGATTCTTGCCGGGGCAAATGTGTAAAGTTCTCCAAGGATGCAAAAGGTTCAGAAAGGTGACGTCCAACAAAGAAACTCGTTCTACTCTCACTCTGTAAATGAAACAAGACACATACACAACACGCCACGTTGTCCTGGTTCCTTCTTGTGTCCATCTCCTCCATGTTGTGCGTCTAATGAAAACTATCGGTCAAGGGGCGAAGTGGGAAGCCACAAGTAAACGTTGGCATCAAACACTGGAGCGTTTTGGGGGGGAAATGCTGCCCCCCCCCCCCCCACGAGCCGAACAGACACGTTTCTGAAAGGACTTTCCCAAAGTCATTTCTGTGGAGATATTTTAAATCTGCAGATGTGCTGATGGGCCTCACACCTTAATGCTGGAAACTGCTATTGATAGAGAAACGTGCACTCAGCAGAAATGTCCCTGGATGAGAAATTGCCAAGACCTCACTGTGACTCCATCACACACACACACACACACACACAATGTGCAGTCGTCCATGCACATAGCTGCAACACACACACACACACGCTCACACCTGTGCACAAATACAAGCGTCTCTTTTCAGCACAGGAAAGCCCACAGGAATCCAACCTCCACAGTCGACTGTCAGCAGAGGTTTCTCAGCACACTTCCTAGAAGCACAGGTGGGGGAGGGGGGGCCTCCCCGAAAACCAGGGCCCCTGGATGGCTTCAACACGCAGGACACCGAGGCTGGGGGGGGGGGGGTGATTCCAATACCAATGAGTTCTTGCGAATGGAACCAGTCCGGGAAGAGGAGGAAGATGTGACAACACAACGGAAACGCAACCACACAACCTCCTGGCTTTGCTTGTTCTTCCTACTCGGGTCCAACCACCTGAACGGCAACAACTCAGATAGACAAGCAACACATTTAAAGCCACAACTGCTTTTTCCAGGATTTAACAATCGAAGGTTCACTCTGCTGCAGTGACTCAGCTTCTCTCAATGTCAACATCCATCGTGGTTGTGTTTCTGTTTTCCGTTAACGTGTTTATCTGAGACGTCTCTGCCCCCGAAACTTTGTCTTTTACGATATTACAAAAGTTGAATAATTACTTAACAATTAAACCTCAGATTTCTTAATTACTATAATCTATTTTTCCGAGGCCTTCAGAACAGAAGTTGGGGCGTCTTCCCTTCCTCTGGTATGAATGTGGTAGAAGCTTTGCAGCTATAAACCACACAGTGTTTATTTCATTTTGTTTTACACTGACTAATGAGATTGCGATGGTCTGAGTCATTAAATAAGATGGCAAACCTCCCTGTGCTCCCCGGGCAGGAGAAAAGACGGCTGCCCCTGAGGAATCAATAAAATATCTCATTATCGTTTCCTGTGCTGAGACCTTGAAGCCTTTTTTGATTGAGTGAAGGATGTTGTGTGACTCCATCAGCAGATTCACTTCACACCTGCAGCTCCTCATCCCACGTTTAATACGTACATGTGGAGATTGCAGTTCACTGAATATTGAGAGTAGGATTCACTTCACTTTACCAATAAACTTTCAAACCAGCTCACACACGTCCATCAATCTCCAAAGTACAACAGAGTGAATCTGCACCAACCTGTACAATGTCAATACTATAAATAATATATAAGTGATATTGATGAATGTCAAACACAGTAAACAAGTACTGGATTGTTTTAATAACCAATTAAAATGTGGGTTTAACCAAATAATGGCAAAAAAACACCTCATCCTTTCCAGTCCACCATTTTGATGCAGGTGTTGAGGTTTAATATTCCACCACTTTCCAGATTGTGAAAGTATAGCAAAGAGGATATTGAAGTTTAATTGTACTTTAATAAAACTGAATCTACTAATATGGTGATTTGCAATTACTCAGTAATTTTCTTACTAAAAATCAACCAATCAAGTGAAAGAACCTTGTTACGAGGGAAACCTTTTATTTATCAATTGGATTCTAATGTTTCCATGTGTGCATGTGGAAGAAACACTACTTCAAATTCCACAAATGCTACAGATCCGCCCCAGTGGCAGTTAGTTCAGTGTGTTTCATGTTCCCTGTTATGTGCAGTGGCTTCTGGGAAAAATCCACCAGGTGGGTTCGGTTACTCTGCACAGGCTGAGGTCAAGTGGAATCATGTGTAGGTCACCAGACTCTGTGTGCTAAGTGTAGAGTTAAAGAACTATAATGTAATATATAGAGGTGTCATTTGTCCCCTCGCTGACAGGAGAGTGAGTGAAACAGCCAGACGGGGGGGGCAGGTCTTTTAACTTGTGCAGCCTCCAGATTATAATGATGGTTGAATTAATTAATATGCTTCTCAAATCAGTGAAATGGGTAAATCAACGCAAGTCCTTCCAGAAACAAGAAGTAATATTAGGATTGTTTCCAAGTGAATCTTATCTCAGTTTTTATATAGTGCCTCTGTTTGTTTGTTTTTTGTTTGCTGATTTTAGAAGGTTTGAATCTTAGTGATAAATTGTTCTTTCTACTCTTCTCATTCACATGTTTGAGAGTGAAACTTTTCCCGAACACCAGATGGAAGAGGCAGTCATGTAAGAACCTTGTTTGATGATTATGATGATCAGATCTCACAATTGCACAGCTCATCATAAATCAGGCTGGAACAAGCAAGTTATGACAAGTCTGTGCAGCTCAGCCACTTGACATGAATTTAAGGACAGTGAATTCCAATGCAATGAGTTCCCATCTCCCTCCACTGTACTGGGAGGAAGCAGAACAAACTTAGGGATGGTGAATAAACAAGACTCATCTTATCTTTCTGTAAATGCATCATCATGAATAAGGCAGAGCTGTGATTTCCCCCTGGAACTGGAGCAGCAGCATCACTTCATACTTGACGTTACCCCTTCTAGCTGCGGGTGGAAGGAACCATCTGGCGTCTCCATGTTGTACAAACACACGTAGGGTAACATCCCTGTGTCTCACACACCCGCTGACATTATCTCAGACGTAATGACATGACACTGATGTGGCGTCGCCCGGAGTCTACTTCCTCCACCGCCCTTTAGTGCTTCTCCCCCCCACAATGAAGAGAGGAATCAGAGGCAACTTACCGGCTGGGTGACTCACTAACCGGAGCATCTGTTGGAAAGAAGGGAAACAGCAGTGAGACAAATTGTTCCAAAGAAAAGAGAGTACATATTGGAAAAATGACCAATGCAACGACAAAAAAAGAAATTTACCCTCACGTGTAGGAAAGAAGTTTGAGGATGATTCATCTGCTGACTAACTTTGTCTGGTCCGGTCCTTCTGACCTTTTTATTTAAAGCAATAGTTCACATTATCTACTCACCTCTATACCGATGGAGAAGTGTTTGAGTCCTATAAACACTTTTAGGACATCAGAGGACATTTAGGATAAACACATGGTGTAAATGACCTTGTTTCAAGTTGTATGTGAATGTCTTATGGACTCTTAGATGACTCCAAAGGAGCAGTATGGAGGCATGTTGTGTTTCTTGGATATTTTTGTACGTTTAAAGTAGGGATGCACCGATATTGAAATTCTTGGCCAATACCGATGTTTAAAACAACAATCTAGCCGATAGCCGATACAGATATTTGTTTATTTTGTGTTTGTTGTTATTCATTCACCCTTTTGTGTCAGGAAAATAATTAAATCATTATTTAAAAAGCGCTATTTTAAATTATTTCAGCCCTTTATAACTCTTATCTTTTAATGAGCACAAATTCAATCTAGTATATGAAACAATCTTTAGTTTAACAAAACTTTATGTAAAGGAGACATAAGCCCATTTTACCAAAAGTTGATAAGGTTCCTTGGGGTCTTAATGAAATATCTGTAAAATATTTTGGTCAAATTACCACAAGGATCATTTAAAACAGCACCTTTTTACCCTGTCTAAAACAGCCCTCCTCAGCATGACCTGTTTTGAATGCCCCCCCCCCCCCCCCCCGTCTGACCTAAAGATATGGTCTTGATCCTCGTGAACTTTGTTGAGAAAATGCATTTTTGCAAAGTTCAGACATTCCGCTAAATTGGGGGATTTTGATGGAGCATTTATCAGTAGAAGACTTTGCTTCCAGTCTTCTCCTCCAATGATATATTTGAATGACGAAGATGCTCAGTTTGCTGATAGTAATGAATCTGACAAACCGTAAGACTTCTTCACATTGAAGAGGCAACATGCTCACGTCAGACACAACCAATGAATGTCAAGTATGTAGATGTGTGTCATGGAAAAGTCTTGAACGTTCTCCCTAAATTACAATGTGAAGCCCAAACTGACAAATATAAACAACATGACAAATGAACCCTTGTTTGTACTCTGGTTCCGACTTCCCGGTGTGTAAATACCCCTGAGTGTGAGATAATGAACGAGGTGCTGCAGAGTAAACACAACTTCAAACTGATCTTGCCTGCTCGTGCTGTGTTGTCAAAGCAAAGGTGCGTACAGCGAAGGTGCTGTTAAACAAATGCCATTATCGATTTCCTTTAGCTCGCACCATGCAAACTCATGTCATCTGGTGAGGGGTGGGGGGGGCTCGCAGCCCTCAATTACATAACAGACCTCCAACCACAAACTGTTATAAATGCCCAGAATTCCCCCTACGCACCCCCGCAGCCCACTTAACAGATTATACCAAACAGACGTGGTAAAAAAAAAAGCTTTTTAATTAAACACTGATCGCTCCACTTTGCCCGAAAGAGCTCGTCCAGCACCTTAAATCTCTCTCTGTGTCTGTGTGTGTGTGTCTGTGTGTGTGTCTGTGTGAACCAGGAGTTGTCGGGCAACGCTGGCCGGCCTGGTCATAAACATGTCGTACTTATATCTACATAAACCTCGTCCAGTGAGAAGGAAAGTTAACTCTGCTCTCTGAGCTCTGTCTGCTGCAGGAAGCGACTGAACTCTGTTAATTTGAGATTAAAACCACACACAACTGGCTGAGGACACTCTCTCACACACACACACACACACACACACACACACACACACACACACACACACACACACACACACACACACACACACACACACACACACACACACACACACACACACACACACACACAGTGAATTGATGAGATTACTTTAAGTGAAGAGGTAACAGCGTAGGCACAGCTCAGTGAGGACAGGTACAGTTTGCCATATGGGTAAAAGAGAATATTTCACCTTTGTGAACAAGTTGTATTCTATTCTATCCAATTAGTAAAAATTATGCTACTTTATATTTCTACTTCATTATAAGTTCAGAGGAATTTTCTCCCGTCTACATTTAGTTGTATGTTAAAGGTGAAGCCCCTTCACACACATTCCACCCACACGTGTTTTCACTTATTGTGCTAATTAGGCCTTCTCATATTTTACTTGTACTTCTACTACATTCTAGGGAAGGGGGGGGGGGGGGGGCGGGGGTCACTTACTTCAGCCACATTTATTGGCAAAGAAGTAGAGTTACTTCTCCTCTAAGCATTTGAAGCCAAACTATATTATCAGCTTAATAAATAGGATTTATTGTACACGAAAAATAGAAACAATCCTTGACCAGCTACAACCATAGAATACCTGCTACCCAATCTAACCCATCAAACAGTATTCATTTTGTATTTACAGTGGCATATCACCATAAAAATTATGTTTTACTAGTATTGGATTATGATAACTTATTAGTAAAGTTAATACTGATATTCTTAGTTCATTCATTTTCAGTTTATAGTATTTAAACAGTTTATCTTCTAAAGCTTCCTCTGTTCAGTGTTGCTCTGTTGATGCCTTCGCCAAAAAACAGGATTAATGTCAGTAGCTGACGTCCAAACTGTTCATTGGCATCTTCTTAAAACAACTTCTTATTTTTAGTTTCTACGGCTGCAGCAGACGAGTCATGTGAAGTTTATAACATAAAAGTTATAACAGAATTATGTTTGGGGGGTTGTACAGTAATAATAGAATGATAGAGAGGGACTGAACCTACTTAATTTATTTTACTATCCATCTTTGCAATACTGAAAAGTTTAAAAACTAATTTTCGACTAAAATCTGCACAAATAATTAAAGATATATCCCCATTTAAAATATCTGCTGCACCGAAAGAGAATTTGTATATTAGGGCCGAACATTAGAGGAAATGACTCATTACTTTTTTCCAGGACTTGATGAGAATTTCTCAAGTAAGTTCTTCACCAAAAGTGTATTTTGATGCAAATCATACTTTTACTTCAAGGAAGTTTTAAATCGAACCATATGGGTTTGGTGCACTTGAAAAAAACTTGTCTCCCACTGCCTCTGTCAAGGTTGTCTGAAAAAAACTAAATCAATTCAGAACCAGTTTTAAACAACATTATTATTCCTGAAAATGTTTTACCTGCAGGGGAAAGTGATGCCTTGACCTCGGTGGAGATGCCCTCCTGTCCAGCAGGGGGCGAAGTCTCAGGGAGTTTAGTACCGTCTGTTATTGTCTGTGATACGTTTCCTGATGTGCCGCTATCCTCCTTCTTCTTTGACACCTGGACGGAACTGACACAGTCCAATCTGATCCCTTTACTGTCCTCCTCCGGTTTCTCCTCATCTGTGCTGTCATCAAACACAAACTCTTCCCCCTGCTCCTCCTCTTCCTCCTCCTCATCCTCCTTTGGACGTGGCTGAGACATCACGGTCGACATAATTCCTGAAAAGGTGAGAAAACATTCACGTGTAAATATTGCTGCCCATCACTTTGTATTTTAAGACCACACCTGTGCCACATTTTTACTGAAAAAGATGAAGCTCCTTAACACTATGAGGGAACGGTAATCA
This sequence comes from Pleuronectes platessa, assembly GCF_947347685.1. Taxonomy (NCBI): domain Eukaryota; kingdom Metazoa; phylum Chordata; class Actinopteri; order Pleuronectiformes; family Pleuronectidae; genus Pleuronectes; species Pleuronectes platessa. Next base: position 4,973,168 of record NC_070627.1, on the reverse strand, counting down.
GAGATTATTAAAGATTTACATTTATCATATTTGATAGACATTGCTCATTAATCAACAGACACAATCATGTAAATCACCCTTCTTATATAATTACTATTATCTATGGATATCCCAGGTGCATTATACACATCATCCAAACTTACAGCACAACAAACCTGTGAATACTAGAATAAAAAAGTAATTAATCCATGACTAAAACATTACATTCAATAATAACCCATGATTAAAATACATCATTAAAATCAAGCAATACAATGGAGCACTCATTATAATACAAAGCAACAAATGTTCATAAATCAAATAAGATTGAATGATTACACATGATCACAAGTCTGTTTGTCTTAAGTTTGTAATTCTCAAGTTTGTATTTACAGGTTCACATCCCCTCAACGTGTCTTCTAACACAAATCAAAAGCCCAAAAATGCAAACACTCTCCTCCACTCAACTCGAACCCTGGAGTTATTGCTTCTAATGGGACATAAAGTTTGTTTTAACTCCCCCCCCTTACATAAAAAGATTGATTTGGACAAAGCTAAAAATGGAAATTAGCTGCAGGACTGAAATGGATGCTGATCTTTAAAAAACACACACCATACAGTAGCTGCTCGACAAAAACACTGGTATTTAAAATACCTTCAAGTTAGAAAATCAGCATTTCTCTCCGAACTGAAGTGAACTGTTGAACCTACAGTGTGTTCACAACAAAATATCAGACTTAAATCCTCAGCCTACATCAGTACACAGCAGATTGTGGGGCTGTTTCTCTGTAAAGTGCACAAACACAACCTAAGTTGAACAACGTATTCAGACACTTTGGCATAAACGACCTGAATAAATCAACAATAACCACACTCAGGCTGCACTGAGAGAGAAGCACAGTACAATCCGACAACTACAAACATGACATATGGCCAGAAGAAGGACTGTGAGTTAAATCTGAGGAGTGTGTGTGTGGGGGGGGGGGGGGGGGGGGGGGGGGGTCTGAGGTGGCTTAGTGGCAGATTAAAGGAGACACTCACAGTCACCAAACATTTCTGACCTCAGTGATCCGAGACTCTCCTCTCACCTCGTCTCATCGATGAAAACAGGTTCAACTGCCAGGAACCATATTTCTTAAAAAACAATCAGAATTGATCAATGTTGTCGTGTAATGATTGAAAACACAGATTATTCAGAATGGTGATGCAATCGTTCTTCGAACAAAAGAGCATGTCATCATCCGTCACCATGGAGCGCTGATTTGTTCTTAGCATATTTTCATAATAAAACAGCGATTTCTTCCACCACACATGTGCCCTGGAGGTATTAAACTGCTGCAGCTCTTTCCATATTTCGTAGAACGCGGGGGGTGAGAGGGGGGGGGGGGGTGTTCTATGACGTGAGTGCTTCTCTTCCTGAACATGGTGGTGTAGCATTCCAGCACCCTGCTGAATCTGCTTTGCATTTTGATCAGCACTGAACTCCTTCCAGCGCTGGAACATTGTCGGGGGCCTGGTAGGGGGGGCGGGGGGGGGTTGTCGGGCTCCTTTAGGGAAATGACAGCATGGATCCGATGGGGGAGTGGGGGGGATGGGGGGGGGCGACAGAACACAGGTTCGGCTGTGTGGGAAGACGTCCCTGAAACGTGCTGCTTGCGGATTGTAAAATTCCTCGTCAGCACTTCTTGTTTAACCTGGATACAGGAGCTGTCACGAAGTCATGGCTCCCGTTATCTTTTACTGCTGCTTGCTTCTGAATCTTTAATTACCACCAAATGTGCTTAAGAAGTCTTTAAATAACAGTAGTAAAGAAATAAATCTGTCTGAATGAGTTCTCTGCTTGTTTTACAGGGGACAATATGCCAGTGCAGCCTTTGGACCCAGTTACCGCCTCTGCACCACAAACAAGAGTTTCTCCAGTCGTCCCACTCGCTGGTGGAATTAACAATGACTCTCTTGTGGAGTGAAAACTTCTGCTCGGCCTCGGCAGGCATTGTTTCTGCATTCGTCACTGCAGCACTGATTAGCTCACAGGTCGTTTGGGCCGTGGCTGCTCGGTCTACTGCGACATGCAAACTCCAATCGGTGGAAGACTGGAGGATTTAACAGAGAAGAAAAACAGCTTTCTCTTTGAAAAACTACAATGTGAGGTTTGATTGAAAAGACATTGTTCCTGTGTTTCCACAGAAGAAAGCCACGCTGACTCAACAAACACTCTTCAATATTCACAGGATTGAAATGAATGGACTAATCAAGAGCACCCTGAGGTCTTAAAGATGTGATTGATCGTTTCACACTGTTAAAACAAACAGCTTGTGGCTCAAAGAAATGCTTAAAACCCTCCAGGGCCAAAAAGCTCTCTGTTTAACCCCCCCCCCCCTCCCGGGCATCAGAACGACAGGTAGTTCTCAGCAACTTTTCCTTTTGAACGCGAGGCATTTGGACAAGTCATCAAACAGACTGCAGCTTAGAGAAACAAAGAGCCCCGGGAGTGGCGCCGGGTGAGAGCTATTCTTGAGGGGAAAATGAGATACATCACAGAATGAGGAGATGAAACCAACTCCTACACACACCCTGTCCCTGACCTACATAGAGCTCTGTAAAAACCCTCCCGCTGTGTACCCAACGTGGTAATGAGTGGAGGAAAGTGAGGAATGTGTACACTCTCATGGGGGCCACACATTCGCCGACTCACAGCATCGAACATTGCATCACGTCTCGTTTTGGGTGTAGCTACAAACGGAGATTCGAAGACCTGGTTTCCCCGATTCCAGATCAGCTCCCGACTTGATTCGCTGAGCTGGACGGATGTGTACTTTGCTTTGAAGAGAGAGAAAGTTACCAGACCAGTGGCTGAATCCAAACTTTTCTCAGTGAGGACTCTGTGAATCTTCTGGGCAGCACATTGAGTCCTGGCCACTGATTTACACCGACTGCGGACAAACCCTGCAGCCATTGGTCAGTGGCAGAGGGTTGTATCAATAGACAAAGGAGGAGAGCAGCAGCTGGTGCTGACTGAATAAACACCATTGGGTAATCTCACAGAAAGTCACTGAGAGAGAGACCCTACTTTAGAGTTTTTTGCTTTGACAAGAAAATGGCAGACAAACACTCCACGGACAATGAGCGAGTGGTGGAGCACTGACAACAACAAACAGTGCCAGGCCGGGGATGATTCCCCTTCTGGCGCCCGGCCTCTCTTCGGCTTCCCTGAGGATTTCCCACGAAGAGATACGGCCAATTTAGGAAGCACAAACGTCTCCTCGAGGACAGACGGAACACGTCTCTCTTTGGCTGTCACAAGGCAGAACAATCTGAGTGGGAGGCTGTTCACAGGCGTTGGAGGATTTCGTGGATTTGCTTTAACATCCCGTTACCTCACCAAAAGATCCCTGAACACATGGAGAACCTTAAGCCTATTGCATAATATATCATGACAGGCATGGATGTTTTTAAAATCTCAACTTTAAATGGAAGACTGGGTGCCAAGGGCCATGCTGAATATAATATCACACTGTGAACACAACATGATAAGAGGTTTATCTATGCATATTTGAGTTGATTCCTGTTTTCCCCACAGGTTAGCTGTCATGTTGCCACAGTTAAGACATTCGGGGGTGTATGGTTCATTCAGGAGCCGGGGTGGCCTTCACTTGCCCTCTGCTGCAGAGGAGGGCTCCGGTGATGAGGCTCCACAGCAGCAGTGATGTGCTGCTGCTGTCGCATTTTGTCAAGGACACGGTGGGAGCCGCCTCCACTGCCCATCTGCTCACAGAATACCAGTTTACTGGTCTGGATGTATACTGTGCAAATACTGCACAGAGATAGGAATGTCCTGAATGGGTCGACCAGACAAGGCTTTTGTTTATCAAGAAGAATGAATAGACATAAATCTACGTCCAGATTAGTCATTCATGTGAATAATAAATTCAGGAACACACTTCTTCAGAATATGTCCTGTGAAAGATATTAACTCCAGCAACACAGTGACCAGTATAACCTCCACTGAGAGGGTCACCAGGGTCTGTTTGTATATTTTCCACCCTATTTTCATTTGTTTTATGAAAAATGAATCATTTAAGTTGCCAGACCACTTCCTTTATACTTCCACAGTAAGAAGTAGAAAACCACGAGTTGTATAATTGGGCCTTGGTGGAGGTACATCCCAGTGTTCTGTCTCCAGAGGCTTCACTGGGTTGTAGATCGCTGCCGGACAATTCAATTCATGAGCTTTTTATGGATCTGTGTTATCTGGATTTTCTGGATTTCAAATTCCAGTCAACGAAGTCTCTTCCCTTCTTCATCTCCATCAGAAAGAGGAACGGTCAAAACCAAACAGCAGCTCCTGACTTTCAGTTCCTATAGTGTGGGTCAAGTTCCCAAAACAAAGGGTCCTACACTTCTTTCAATGCAAACCGAGAGGCCTGCGTCCCTGGGGACGACACGAGAGAGTCACAGGGAGGGGGACGGAGGGACAACCATCAGGCAATGACAGGGTGAAAGACGAGACACGAGTGGAAGACAGGTGGAAAGGGACAGGTGTGTGTGTTGTTTGAAAAAGCACACCGGATGTTGGTTGCTACAGTTTTGGGTGATTGACTTTGCTGAGTCGGCACTTATCAGAGTCAGAGCTGCAGCAGTGGTTGTGAAACAGCTCAGAAAGACACTAAGGGGACTTTAAAAAACCCTTAGGGCCTCTGACTGCCACAGTTAACACGAGAAGCATCAGAGTCCTTCACAGAAACACAACACGGTTAAATCTGAACGCACACTTTCTGGGAATCAGTGAGACTCACACTTCACAAGGACATGTCCGTCACACACAACTGTCCATAAATCCACTGAAGAAGTCACAGAGTAAACTGACCAACACATCCCTAGAATCATCACAATGGGACTTCAGAGTTATCGTATTAAAATCCCAGAACAAATCACGTTTAAATCCCACAATTGTCACATTAAAAATCCTGGAATTATCGCACAATACCCCCTGAAGTCGCACATGTCAAAGCAGTCGCACAAACAGCATTTAGCCTCGAAGAAATCACTTTGTGTTGATTTTGTCTCGACTTTAAAAACAGTCAGACTCCCTGAGCATGATTCATGGCCTCTCCAACCTCACACTTCCAGGTTCCGAGCCGAGTCGTCACATGATCATAATTCTCCCAGACCTGACACAGCTTGTCCAAAGCCACGCGGCTGTTTTCCCAAGGTGAGCAATCCTCATGACATCACATGAACTCCACTTCACTGGAGGAATCCGGAGACGTCCCCTTTATTACACACCACACTTCAGTCTTCAGAATATGCAGCTTTTTGTCCTGCTCATTGTTTTAATAGGAAGCTGAACAAACTCACTGTGCTTCTGTGCCTTTTAAATCCACCTCATGGCAGACCGGCCTCAGCTCATAACTCAGCTCCTGCATGATTTCACCACCTGTAGCTGAATGATGTGATCTTGTGACTTGTCCCTTGTCCGCATTTAAAAAACTGTAAAAGCTACGACTCAGGCGTTAAAGCTTTTTCATTGTTTTCCGAGTCGGAGCTCCAGGAGTTTACCTCGGAGTAAAACCTCCTCCAGCCTGATCTTACAACACCGGTGCACCTGGGAACACACAGGCACATAAAGTGGAACTAAACCTGACGCAGACTTCTGAGAATATTACACAAGTACTCACAACTCTAGGGTAGGACCACACCCACTGTCAAACCCGGCACACCTCTAAAGTTTCACGACTCTATATAACAAGGTTGTAGACTAAATCCCTCCCTAGACAGACGTGAAAACAACTGACACAGTCCTCACCACTGTAGTTCTCACAATGGGAAGTGTTTCCAGGACCAATCTCTGCTATGACGACACACACAGACTCACAACAACTCTGTCACAGCTGCTGACTATTAGGGTTTCTGGCCTGAGCTGTCATTACACGCTAAAAAAGTTGTCAAACATGAACTCAAGTTATTTCCAGAGCCCCAATTTATCTGGACATTTGTCTTTCATATATGACGATCAACAGCGGGAGATAGTCGGAGACACACGTGTTCAAAACAACAGGAAGATTCAGGCTATGGGTGGAGCCTGGGAGGAGACAGGACATGACGTAGAAATTCTGTGTTTATCCCTGACAGCTTGTGTTGTGTTGTGTTTCCAAGTCGACTTCTTTGTCTCCGTCTTCTACGTATATGTGAACAGCTCTTTTTCATCTCACTGTGAATATTCCGGACAACTACCTTCTGAATTCTCTTGTTGGACCACTCAAGATACTTTCTGGACATTTTACTAGAGGCAGCTAATTCGGACGTTTACATTCTCACATAAAGCCTCACAAGTAAATTTCAGGAGAATGTTAGAACTTCCATGTTTGACCGAAGTACTTTATGATTCTCACAGCTAGTTTTAGCCTTTGGTTATTATGTCATTGATTGTGCATCTTCAAGTAGCATCAGTGCTAAAGAGGCTGCTCCTTCAATAAAGGGAGAGAAGTCAGAAATCACAAATGGAAATAAACTTCTGAGTTTAAAGAACTGTTAAGAGATTAACTTTGCCTTCACCACGGTACTCAAATCAGGACTGATAAGAACCAATCAGGGAAGCTATAGTTTCCAAACATCAACAACCGTCCAAAGTACAACACAGCCCTCACGTTTCAAGCTAAAACAGGGCAGGCAACTAAAAACTCTGGATTAGCGATGATAGCAACAGTGATGCATCTTAAAACTAAATCATAGCAGAGTGGACCTAGCCTAAACTTCAAGGCCCAATACAAATTCAAAGTACTTTAAACTCAGGCTCCAGATATCAGGTGAAGAACATGTGTCATTCCTCAAACTAGTGTGTTGTCAGCAGAATATAAGTCAAGTCATGTTTGGACAACAGAGACGTTCCCAAAATTCCTTCTCCTCGTCAATTATCTGACATTCCCCAGGAGATGTCACAGCTCGGTGGTGAACCTCCGACAGGTGAGTCATCACTGTCATGTGACTCCTCACTTGACGACCACGTCCCCCCCCCCCCGGCATGTGGACGTACCACCGTGTGAGTGTTAAATGGTTTTAATGTGTGAGCAAAAAGGCAGAGGGTCCCCATTGATAGAGAAGTCTTTGTGGTCGCTCCAGGCCACGCATGGGTTGTTAATGTCTTTGGGAAGTGGGGGACTGTGACCAAGGAAGGGGGGGGGGGGGGAGGAGGAGGAGGAGGAAGACCCCTGATACAGTGAGTCCATGGAGTTTCTGAGAAGCAAAGGGTTTCTTGGACATCCGGCAAGTGGGGGACAAACAGTGCTCCAGCTCCAAATGCAAATGAGCAACAAGGTCAGAGGTCCCTTCACTCTCCCCCCCCCCTCCCCCTCCCTCTCCATGCCTCTCCTCCCTTGTCTCCCCTCTCCATTCTGCCCAGTATAGCGGCAGCAGCGTGAAATCCATCCTGGGAGGGGCCATTGTAGTGCGGGAAGCAACCGTCCAACTGGAATGGTCGGGACCAGGGAGCCTCTTTCTTTTACGGTCCCCGGAAGGAGGCTTCTTTGGGGAGGAGGTGAAGTACAGCCCCCCCCCCCCCCACCTCCGGCCCAGAGGTGTGGGTCAGGGATGAGCCGGCAAATCTCCCCCTCGTGCTTACTGGTCCCAGGAACTGGGAGCTATCACAACAAGGCCCGGCCGGTTCAATCGTCCATGATGGTGTGGACTCTGTGCCAGTGGACCACACCGGTATCTGCCATCCCCATCCTCCTCCTCCTCCTCCTCCTCCTCCTCCTCCTCCTCTGCTGCTGCTCCACCTTCTCCACCGGACCCTATGTCACTGGTAGGGAGGCAAACAGGAAAACACCCACACCCCCCATCTCCACACACACAAACACACACACACACACACACATCTACTGCACAAAGCTGCTGTCTCTGCAACATGCTGACCATGCTGAGGGGTGTGGGGGGGGGGGGGGGGGACAAGGAGATAGGGGAAGGTATCTGCAGGAGAACAAGTACACAGAGAACGCATCTCACCTCCTTGTCCTGGGTGGTGTGTCCTCAGAGGAGCTGCATACCCCCCCACTCCCCTCCCCCTCTCCCTCCTCCCACCTGGTGACCCCTTCAGTCCCTGCAGCCTCCCTGCACCCCCCACCACCCCGGTTCTCTACCACTCCGCCGGGTGCAGCTCACTCATCCTGATGGTGGAAACCTCCTGAGCTGTTTACTTTCCCACAACTTCTCCCCCTGCTCCTCCGCGCGCACGAGCAGCTGAAGATGAGGAAACCGCTCTCCCCCCCCTCCTCTCCTCCCTCTGTCTCTCTCTCGTTCTCTTCTTCCCTCTCTCTTTTCATCAGATGGGTCCTTCTCTTCCTTCCTTGTCTTCCCTCCAGCCTCTGTCTGTCCTTTCTTTCTTCGCTCTGTCCCCCCCCCTCCTCCAGACTGTCCAGGCGGCGGCGCAGAGCGGGGCGACGGCTTCTCAGAGAGCAACCGGCCAATGGCGGAGCGACAGACTCACGCGTACAGCCAATAGGAAGCACGATGGCTGGTGTTAGGACCAATCAGAGGAGCTGTTGAGCAGAAGAGGGCGGGACAAAGGGAATTAGGGGCAATGCCGCCTCACTGCACTTCCGCATCAGACTGCAGGTGTGTGGTCATAGTCACTAAATTTAAATTATTGTTATATTATAATTGGGGGACACTTAGCAAAGACAATGATTTAATGAATATTAGATGGATTAGAAATATATTTATATAAAATGTTGTTTTATTCATTTTATTTTTAAATATATTAAATGTACTTTATACCTAGAAACATTTTTAATTAAAAAAATAAAACGAGATTATAATAAATGAAATGAAGCAATAGATTTTACCTTTTTAATCATATTTTACATATTTTATTTATGTTTTATAATAGTACTATTTTATTATATAAGAGTTTTGGTAACTCTGTCTCTTTTAAATGTTCTTTATACATAGACTTGACTTGCTAGGAAAATAAGATGAATGAGATTTGAATTAAAAATATAAAACATTTAGTTTTAACTGTTGTGCTTTCTGTTTTTTTTTTTTTATTATTATTAAACCAGGAAGTTGTTTTACAATAAAAGAATAGTCAACACATAGTCACATAAAAAGTTAATATACCACATACACATAATCAGATTGTATAAGTGTTTATCCATAGAGTCCCACATTGATATGCTCCTTATTTTGTATTTATCTAAAGTTAAAATTGTTTTCATCTTCATTACACCGTTAAACACTGCATTGCAAATTGAACCAAGAAAATGTTTGGAAAATTCACAGCAAGTGGAATGGACACGTTGAAGACATTTGCATAGCTGGAAAATCATATAAATATGTCAGGATGAAAAACAGATGCCATAGAAGACACCAACGAAGACGTAAAACAAGATTCTAGAGTTGTGTACATGTGCTTTAAAACAGGGGATTTTTTACAGTGGAATTTATAACGTCACATCCTGCTTTCCCCAGACAACCCCCCCCCTCTCCTGAATAATCCGGAAATGATCCCAAACA
>NC_070627.1:4943044-4963479 GCF_947347685.1 Pleuronectes platessa | reverse complement strand
GAACTTGCACTTAAACTTTGACCAATCAGCTCCAAAAGTTAATCATCTAGAGAAACATGCCAAAGTATTAATCCCACCAAGTTTGGTAGAAATCTGTCCATGCATTTTTGAGTTATATTGTACAAACACACACTCACACACACACACAGTAAAGTACACAGTACAGTTAAGCACCAGAACATCCTCCCTCTCCCACCCGTTTCAAGTCACCTGTTATCCCACTGCAGGTGTTGATCCTTACCGCTGACGTAGGGGCCCATCGGCATCTGACTGTAGTTCACCATGGGCTGCCCCCCCGGGCCCCTGAAGCCGCCGGCGAAGCTGCTGCCGTACATCTGGGAGCAGCCGAACGCCCCCTGGCTGAAAGGCTGAGGGGACAGACATGAAGTTAACCTGCTGTGGGTGAGAGATTCACAGGACCGACAACACAAGACATGGGAATCAGACAACATGTCATAGAGATTCAGAATATTGTCTCAGGGGCTCAGTCAGATACACAACGACAGGAGCTGAGCAGCCGGGACACATGATGAATATATAACCTGTTGTGTAAGTGAAAATAAAACACACACACACACACACACTCCTGTAGGAGAACAGGTGCAGGAGACGAGGACAGTAATGAGACAGACGCGTCTCCTATAAAATCCTCCGGGACCGAGACGTGGTAGAAGTGAAGAACTACTTCCCCCCCCCCCCCCCCCCCCGGGGACAGTGAGTCTCCTCAAGTTCCCTTCTGCAGGAACACTGTGGGCGCTGAGTCGTGACCACAGGAACACTTCAGGGTTTTTTAGACCGGAGCCGTTTAATTTGACCAAAGTTCTTTTCACAGGTTTAACTGACAATGTTCATCAGTTGGTAGAAACCATTGAAGGTGCAGAGGGGAACAAACTTCTCCTCATACAAAGAGTTAGTCACATGCTTTACTTTCGGCCAGCAGCAGATTCCGTGTTATTGTGATGATGAAATACTAGTTACTGTCAAAGTCTCCCATGTAATATTGTTCTGTTCTGATCTCTATAAACAGATTCTACATGTGAATTTGCAGAAATCTGTCGGCGAGGGATAAGATCTTGGGGGCCGGAAGGTTCTGGTTTACGTTTCTAGTTCGACCAATCACGTTTGAGCAGGCGTCAGTTGTGTTGAAGATTTATATGAATATAAGATAAAACATTTGACTCATGTGAGAAAAGAAACGAGCCGGATTGTAAACGATGAACTGGGAACAGAAGAGAGTCTTGGCCATGATATACCCCAGAGGCCATTCAGTAGTCAGACGCTAGCTGAAGGCCTCAGAGCCTCCTTGGGTCTCTGTTCTATCTAAATTCTAGTTATTATTATTTTCATTATCGTGAGAGATTGACGCGTTGGCTTCCTTCTCTAGAGTCACGTGACCCTCCCTGAACATCTCACCTGCTGCGGCGGCGGCTCGCTGCCTCGGCTGGTGAGGCGGCTCAGGATGCTCCTCTCCGACATCTGCAGCCGCGCCGACACCGGAGGGATCCGGGACAACATGTTGGGAAGTCGAGTCACATCGGCCTTCATGTCGCTCAGAAGCTCCTCCAGCTGGTTCAGCACTGAGAGAACACAGAGCACACACGACACGTCAGAGAGAGGAACACACAACGTAGATCACGCAACATGTCAGAGAGAGAAACACACGACATGTCAGAGAGAAACACACACAACTCGTTAGAGAGAGGAACACACAACATGTCAGACAGGTGTTTCACTTCTGTTCAATAAATGCTGCAGGTCTGGTATCAAATTAGTGAGAAAAACAACACAACTGAGACTAAAAGCAACAAAAGTCTGGAGAAATCATCTTTAAAATTAGTGAGCAAACTCAAATCATTAGAAACAAATAATCCGGGGGGGTATTTGGGCCTGAAATTAACAACTGCCAAAAACTAAAAGCCATAAAATCTGGAATAGAAAGAAAACACAAATACAAACAATTGCATAGAGCATCAATTCAGAAACCTTTTCATAAACTGTACTAAATATAATATTCTTTAAATGAAGCATAAACATAAAAGCACTTCCTTTCTGCATTGTTTTATTCTGTAAAATAAAAGTTTTCATGTCGGTATCGAGTAAAAAAGATATCAAACATGATTTTAGAGAATATAAGTTGATTTTCATTTGAATCAGGATCCTCTAAAGTACTTCATTAAAAGATATATCTTTAGTGTTGCTACAGTAATTATAGAACCATCAAGCTAAACATCTATTATTCCAACAGATAAACATGGTGGTCAAAAATTTGAAATCAAGATATTGATACTACATTTTTGAAACATTAATTTCATGCAGATGTTGTGTGGGAGCCCCTGGCAGACGAGGCCGAGGTTCATTACATCTGTTGCTATCTCTGAGACCTTTGTGCAGCACGGCGTTGGCCGGCTTGTTCCCGCCCAGCGACTCTTTGGACAGGTGCTGGTGGGACTCGGCCAGACACTCCACCTCGGCAAAGCGCGTGTTCAGGGCCATGGCCGGGTGGCTGGGGTCCTGGGTCATGTTCAGGTAGGCCGCCCGGCGCAGCTGCTCCTCGATCACCAGGGCCTGCTCCAGCAGCTTCAGGGAGAAAGAGAGAGAGAGAGAGAGAGAGGGGGAGGGGGGGGGGGGTGAATCACAAGAGGGAAATATTCAGACAAAACAAATCCTCTGATCCTTGAACTCGTCTGTTTCTCAGTTGTTTTTGATTTTTAATGATGGAAACTCAGCGATTTGCCTTAAAGCGGCGAGCCAGGAACTTGTTCTTCATCTCCAGGTAGTTGCTCTTGTGTATCTCGGTCTTAAAGGGCTCGTTGAGGATAGCGTAGCGGGGGTCATTCTGAATGTCCTGCCAGCGAGCGTAGCCGTGTCTGAGTCGGGGTCAAGAAACAAAAACAACAACAAACACAAGCACAGAAAAAAACCTCATAAAAGTTCTTCAAATAAAAACAGAGAGACGGCTCCGCAGAGTTTTAAATGGCTCCTTCCACCGCCCCCCCCCCCCCCCTCCGGCCGTGAGCAGCCCCACCACCGCGGCCCAGCTGCCGGAGCCTCTCGCTCACACATCTGGATGAAAGGATACGTCACGATGCCGGCCAGCAGCCAGTAGTCGTGGCGGCGGTGCCAGATGTCGTGCATCTTCCCGGAGGACAGCGCGGCCCGCTCCTCGGTTTGCCACAGGGTGTGCAGCTCTGAGTCAAACACAGAGGGCGTGTGTGTGTGTTTTAAAAAAGAAACACAAAGTAGGTAAGTGAGGAAACAGTGGGAGCACATTGACAACACAAATCAAGACGGATGAGAAAAACACAACAACTTCATTACGTGTTCAGAGAGCACAACTCCAGGAGACGTTAAACAGAGTCTGGCAGGAGGAGGGGATATTATTAATAAACTCGGGAGAGAGTCATGAAATCAAAATCGTTATATTTAGGAGAAAGAGCTTCCAGCTGTGAGGAAAACAACTTCTGAGTGAAATCAGCTCGAGTCACTTCCTGTGCTCACTGCTCATTTGTCTCCAGATAAGATCACAACCGGCTCATCGCTCCGACTCGTAACGACAGAGGAATCATTTAAGTTCCCCGATTAAATCTCAGCCGCACAATATTACACAACAACATTATGGAAATGAGTCTGAGCCTTTGAACAACATATTGTTATGTTTTTGTCTTCTTTTAGACCAATGTCTAACATGAGATTCAAGTTTATTCTGACAGATTTAAACATTTAAAACCAGGTTTGAAACTAAAATAATCAGACAGGTCATATTTGTTCACTATGATATATTGGGGCCATATTCAAAAAATTAAATTCAGAGATTTCGAGAATAAAGTCAAAATATTACGAGAATAAAGTTGTTATTCAACGAGAAAATTGCTAATTGATAAGAAAGTCATTAGAGATTTAATATAACGGTCTTCGTGGTTCTTTCTTCAGAGTTTCATACATTAGATTTACACAGACTAGACTCATACAAGTATAAATTAAAGAGATGCTCCACATTCCAAATTTAACTATTTTTTTCTAATATTCCGAAAATAAAATTACATGTAGCTTAAAATTCTCTCCTATATTTACAAAATATCTTTCCCCTCTTTAATTGGCCCTAATACTGCGTTATAGTTAATGAGTTAAGTTACATGAACACTATTTAAACTTTTATTTCTCCATGTGATCAAATTATTCTCATAAACATGAAAACACACTGTGTTCTCTATAGTTTCAGAAGCTACTTCACATTTTCTTTTAAAATTAAACTTCCCTTATTCTTACCTGTGAAACCTCCGTCAGCAATATTAAACATGAACTTGGCTTTGAACCCGTTCCTGTCCTCCTTCCTGCTGTCGTCCAGCTCCTCCAGAGTGTCCTTGTCCCCGTTCAGCCGTCCGTCCAACGCGTCCTCGCTCTTCACATCGTCTGCAGCAGCAGCGACATCAGAGGAGTCGATTTCAAAAGAGGAACAAACACCAAACAGGAAAATATCACTGATTGCTTCGATGGATCGATAGTTTGCATACCTGGCTTGTTCTCCTTGTCTTCACTTTTGGCCAGAGGAGAATCGTTTTCTGCTTTTTCTGGGTCCCTGCAGGGATCGGCTGAGGAGACAAGAGGCATTTGAGGTGAAATTAAAAAACCTCACAGAGATAAAACTCCTGAATCTGTAGCACCACTCACTTTTAGGTGAGATTTGAGCGGAGGACAGCTCGGCCTGCTTCAAAGCCGACTCTTTGGGGTTGGCATGTGGCTCCGTCTTTGTGGAGGGCGTCTCGCTGCCGTCCCTCTCATCTCCCGTCTTCTCCTCGGAGCTGGCCTTGCTCTCCTCGCTGTCAGCCGCCTTCTCGGGTGCAGAGGCCGGCTCCGAGCTGGAGGTCTGGGGAGGAGAGAGGAGGAGAAAAGTTTGCAGAGGACAAAGAGACGAGTTAAAAAAGGTGTGGAAGTTTGACAACGGCGTCTTCGGAGACAACACGAGATGGACGAGACGCCGGAGGACAGCAGAATGAAAGAGACGTCTGGTGGAGGGAGGGACTCACCTCCTGCTCTGAGGCTTTCTTGCTGTCCTGCTCCGTGGTCTCCTTGTCCTCCGTGCTCCCCAGGAGGGACTCGCTCTTCTCTGCAAGTCAGAAAACAGCAAAAGCTCAAACTTCTTATCTTATCTTTTTAAAATCTTTCTGAGCAGGAGCTTCAAAGTGGAAGGCTTTGATCTGACCGGGGGGGACGGGGGTGCCGGGCTGAGTGGCCACGGGGCTCAGTGGCACCGGCGTGTTGGGGTCGGAGGACACGCTCTCCGTCAGCTTCTTCAGCTCCATGCCGATGGGAATCAGATCCGGAGAACTCAGCTTCCCGTTCACGTGCTCGAACTCCTGCACCTGCACAGAGTGACATGTGAACATCATTAGATTATATACATCACATTGTATTAATTATACATATGATATTAGATATATTTGACTTACGCATTCAACTTTAATTTGCTTGTAGTTCACAATTAGCCTAGTTTTGAATTTAGTGAAGATGAAACAATCTGACTTATGACTGATCGGTTTGTTGACTGGCTCCTGACATTTTCTGTTGTTTGTTGGTTTGTTGTTTGTTTGTGTGTCAGCAGAATTACACAAAAACTGCTAAAAGCATTTTCAGGAAAGAACCCATTAAATGTAGCTGTTTACAAAAAGGTTTATCTATGAATTTATTTGACATTTTCACTAATGAGTCTGTGAGTGTGAACAATTTGTTGCAGATTCATATAAAAATCCAGATAGAGCAGATTTAAATGTGGTTTCATTTGGTAGCAGGCTTTGTTCAACTACAACTGATGTGAAGATGAGATCATGAGGATTGATTTGATTTGTATTTTCTTATCAACCTGTCACTCCTCCACAATGGAAATTATGATTTTCATGACTGTTTTCCTATCTTAGCAATAAGGACTGAGTGAAGTTGATTGAAGTTGAAATATTCTCGCAGCTTCTCAGATGAAATGGAAAGTATCTAAATGATGTGAATGTCTCGCTGAATATGGAGACATCTGCAACCACTAAAACCAGATCTACTGGGATACGGATCTTTCTCCCAGTGTCTGAGTAAAGTGAGGTTTCTCCCTTATAATTCAATTTAACCTAATCTCCTCAAAATTGGACAACAAACCAAAACAACACAATAGGTGTATGAAGGTGATGCTATCATACATATTTAATATATATTATGAAGTCTATTAATTGATTAGTTACTTAACTGGTTGAAATAATGAAGTGAAATATGCCAAACAATGATTCCAGCTTCTCAAATGAGACAATTTACTGCTTTTCTTTGGTAAATATAACTTCTATGTGAATATTACATGTTTTTGTATTCTGAAATCATAACCCTGATTCCCAGAGAACACACAAACCCGTTTCCTCTCCTGTCTTCAGCCTCACAAAGCGAACAAACATCTGAATTTGTAGTTTGAGTTGAAAACAGCGTCTTGTCAGCAGCTGCCTCTCGATGAACAGTTTGACCCACTTCCTCGAGTCTCACCGGCGCTGCGGCGGAGAACCCGGTGTTTTCGGTGTTTTACCTTTTTCCTGACGAGGGACATGACCCCGATCCTGGTGAGGACGTGCTGGCGAGACAGCCCCTCCCGCGGGACGCCATCAGCAAAGGTCTCCGCCCCGTCCGCCCCCGGCTCACAGAGGTGTCTCATGAACAGAGACACATAGGCTCTGATGAAGGAAACACTTAGAGTTAGATTCCTCTGAGGTCACCGGCTCCACCGCCATGTTTTTAAACTGCTGTTGACTACTGGGGAAAAGTAAAGGCAGCACCTGTAGCACCTGTAGCATTAGTACTGTTAGAATGGGGTAGTAGTGGTTGTTCATGTAAATCCAGGTTGATCAATATATATTGATTTGATGATAATGTATCGACCAATATGACACTAATCTGCGTTTACGTTTGTCAATATAAAAACTAAGATGCGCATTCACGTTTCTTAATTGAAGTTGTATGTATTGTTTTGTTTTTATTTATATATATGGGTATTTTATAAGCTTATTACAATATTTCTAAACTGGATCCATATTTAAATTTGACTACTTTACCTTTTTAAGGCTTTAATTTGTCTATGGTAGTTTTCTATTGCTGTGAGTTTGGAGAAGGCTTTGAAAAATCATTTAAAGTTTAATGTAAATTAAATATGATGTAAGACCTAACTGAAGAAATGAAACATGGAGAATAAAGATCAATTGGAGACTAACGACCTCTGTGTCTGTAGAATATTCACAGTGACACCAGTGGAAGCAGTTTTACAAGCTGTTGTAAGACCAGTAACAGTACCAGCAGTCGAACCAGTAGAGCCAGTAGTGACCGCAGCAGCACCAGTGGTGTTGAAACTTGATTTGTTCGTGCTTTGCTTGAGAAATAACGAACAGAACTCAGGGCTACAAAGATTGTTTGTGCAATGTTTGGGTTTTGGTTCATTATACAGAGAGAGAGAGAGAGAGAGAGAGAGAGAGAGAGAGAGAGAGAGAGAGAGAGAGAGAGAGAGAGAGAGAGAGAGAGAGGTAACCCTGAAACTGGCAAGGCCGACTTTTAAAGAGTTTATGAGAGAGCTCTGGAGCTTTGCTCTCGGCAAACCAATTAAATACGAGAAACTGACAAAACAGCCGGGAGCTGCTTCTTAACTTGGCAGAAAATAAAGTCCTGTGTGAATAGACAGTTGTGGTCGAATCACCTAAAACCATCACACTCCCAGTATAGAAACTAGTGGACTCTCACCTGAACTCTCGCTCGCTCTTCCCTCGCAGGTCCCTCACCAGCCAGTGGGAGTTGAAGGCGTCCTGCGGCGGCATGCCCCAGCGCATGATGGCGTTGAGGAAGGCTTTCCTCTGGCGGGCGTTGAACCCCAGAACCTTCAGAAGAGAGAGAGAGAGAACAGCTTCACACTGAGAATCTCAACCAACAACCAGAGCACGTTACTCTGATAGCTACACACGACAGATTGTACTGAACTACCTGGGGAGTGTACAGTCACGTGTCATGTGATGTGTTGTGTGTTTTATAAAGTAACTAAAGGTTACTCAGCAGGTTGTTATACCTTCAGCTACACAAACAGGTTTGTGTTAGTTTGTCTGTCAGATGATTGGATGCCACCACGTTCCCAGACGATCTCAGAGATTACTTTGGTGAATACAACTTTATTATGACCTATTATAAGAGTAATGGCCGGAAACTACACAAAAATCGGATTTATTGTTATAGAGCGCCCACCCCCCCCCCCCCCACAGTCCCCTTATGAAACCACATTTAAATCCACTAGATCCAGATTTAACGCACTCATACATCAGTCCCATAAAATGCCAGATCTTTCTTTCCATGAATATCCATATTTTATTCCCTGAGAAAACTTTGAAAACTTTGAAAAACAAACCCATAAGTTAATTCAAGTGAGAAAAACAAATCCCTCGATCCGCCAAGCATTGAATGGGTTCTTTTTTTTAGCCCACGTCCCAGACTTCCTCTAAGATATGTGGAAGTTTACCAAGTTTTGTTTTTGCTGACAAACAAACAATAACCTCATTGGCGAGGGTGAAAACAACGCAATAGTTTATTGATCTTAAATCACAGAGTAGTGATGGATTACCCAGGATCAGCTGGGGATTGGTGGTGTTTACTTGGGGCATCAGCTTGTTTTGATGCTATATGTTGGTCCCTCATCCCAACACGTGTGGCCTCTACCCAGTACATGTTGAAGAAAGGACCTGGAGCCCTGACTCACCTCGATACTGCCTCCAACACGAGCCAGTAACGGAGGCAGAGGTTTGTCTCTCTCGCTTTTCATCTGCCGACGAGACTGTCTGCGACCTCCTGCAACCAAACAAGTCAGATCCACAGTCAGGAGGATGCCCCCACCCCCCCCACCTCGGTGTAATGTGGTGTCACCGCCCACAGAGAGGCACGATGATGATGTCATACGCTGACTCCTACCTTCAGGCCTCTCCTCGAAATCTTCGTCCTCGTCCTCGGACCCCACGGAGTACTCCGACTGATTGTCTGAAAGATCACCCTGCCACTCTGAGCACATACATCACAGAGAAACAGTACATTGTGTTCGCTCCCGCCGGTGGCCACCCGAGGGCGCCGCGGCACCGCCGAGTACCGCGGACCACTACAGCCGGGGGAAGGCTCGCGCTCTGCCGCCCCCTGGTCCTCTGGAAGAGAGGTGAGAGGACACTACTCCGCCAGGCAATCACTCGAGACTTAGAGGGCACTCTGAGCCGTGAAATCTCTCACTCTGTCGGCTGCTGTTGAACTGTGGCGCAGCTTCAACACCAGCCGAGGAAACTCGATAACCGAGACACCTGAGAGCTCCAGGCCGGTGGAACGCTCCCTGTGGAGGATTTGATGGAGGTCAACAGCTCTCGGTCACACTGGGGGATTAATTCCTGTCCAGTTTTTGTTTAAATTGAAAAAAATGTCTGCGTTAAGGGGATAGATCACAGAAAAATGCTTAAATTCAAGCATGATCTACTCCTTCTACTGCCGATGGGGGGTTGGGTGGATTGTTTGAGTCCACAAAGAACTTCTGGAGTTTCAGGGGTAAACTTTGTTGCACAAGAAATCCAATACAGTTGAAGTTGATTGTGTCTTCTTCTTCAGACGTGATGAAAAAAGGGATAAAACATAAATGCTGCTTCTGTGGTGTCATCCAAGTGTGTTTCTGATAGAGGTGCATTCAAAAGCCGGGCACCTTGGAACACCGCACACACTCTTGCCCAAGGGCATGGGCATGGGCATGGTGCGTGTTCGTGTGGCTACATCAGCTAGCATAGCCACTTCCGGTAGTGCACTTTTAGGGTTAACACTTGGTGTAAATAACCGCGTTTTGAGTTGAATTTGAATGTCGGGGCTTGAGGACACTTGGATGACACCACACGAGCAGTATGGAGCCTTGTTATGTTATTTCTGTTGTTTTAATTCGTCTGAAAAGGAGTTCACTTCGGCCGTTCACTTGATCCGTTCACTCAAACACTTCATCCTTCCTCTCCAGTATCTAGTGGTGAGTAGATAACGAGTGAACTTTCATTTCTTGGGGAACTGTCCCTTTAAGTCGAGCACGTGAGGAAACAGCAGCAGCCGCCTCAGTGTCCCTGTTCTGTTATTGAATTAACAGGATGTCACACTATCGATCGCAGCGCCTGGTGCACGAGAGCTGCTGACGTGCAGGAGAAGCCACAGAGAGGAAGCTCCACTGGTCTGTGCACCACTGACGCCATCGACACAACACATCTCCTGTTTCTGTAAAGTCTCAAATGACTTCAGGGAAACGTCACATGTTGTGTTGAGCTGTTACACAACAGACAAGCTTCCATTTGGGCGGCTGATTGGCAGATCGGAATCGGAATCGAGCGACTTCTTCTAAACGTCGATAGAAACGTTTATTTTTCAACTGAAATATCAAAAGTGTTAATCTTCAATCTCATCATAATGGGCAGCAGCTCCCAGAATTTAACTCACAGCATTTAGTATCGACTGCTCAGGCCTTAATGCTCTGCTTAGCTGCTAAACTGCATGAAGATCATTTGAGGGTGAAAACAAACAGATCCATTTTTTTTTTTTTTAAACCAAACAGGAGCCTGCTGAGTTGTTCTTTGGAAAATTGAGTCTTTTCTTTCTCGGAAATTTGTTTTTTGGCTCGTGTGCTACAACCAAGACACAAAGCTTCTCCTGCATCATCTCTTGAATCAGCAATGAGGCCAAATCCTGGTGTAACTGGTAAAAAAATGAACAACATGGCAATCTTAAAGATTAACACTTTATAAATTAGTCTCGGTGAAGGCAAAGCGGGTGATGTGAGTCCTGTGTGTGTCTGTGTGTGTGTGTGTGTGTGTGTGTTGACGCAGCCTACCCTGATCCTCCTGCGTCGTGTCGTTGTAGTTGACCTGCTTCCGGATGCGCTTGCCTTTGCCCAGGTTCCGAGCCAGATCCTCCTGCTGCTGCTCGTAGTGGTGACGGAGGAGCTTCTCCCAGTATTCTGGATCCACGTTCTCCTCCTGCTTGATGATCTCCCGCTCCACCTCCTCCTGAAAACACACACAGAAACACAAACACACAAACACACACGCTAGTAACTCCTATAAATGAGATTTCCATCCTAAAGGTCTCTTTTTCCTTTGTGTGACCCCAACTCGCCCTGATCATCACCGGGCTGAGGAACACGAGTACCCCCTCACCTCTCCCTCTTCCTCCTTCACCACGTACTGAGCCACCTTGAAGGAGCTCAGGTACTCGTTCATGTTCTGGATCTCCGTGTCCTCGGTGGCGCTCCGGTTGCGGTCCAGCAGGTTGGAGATGGCATCGTCGTCGTAGTGAATCACGTTGCCCTCCTCGCAATCTTTGGTGTCACCTGTTGATGACCAAGAGGAGCAGATCAGGGTGGATGGAGACGTACGTTGGAGAAACACAAGCAGTGTTCAGTTCTGACGTGGCAGACGGAGAACCGAGGGAGCCTCTGGACACTGGACTCACCATCAGACCTGCCCATGGCCCGGGCCGCCTCGATTTCATCTTTGAAAAGCTCCTCCGTGCCAAACTTGAGGATGTCGTCCAGCTCCTGTTTGGACATGGATCCGGTTTTGGAGCCCAGGCCCGGCCGCACCACCAGGTGGGTGAGCATCATCTTCCTCTTCGCCACCTGGGTGATCCGCTCCTCCACCGAGCCTCGTGTCACGAAGCGGTAGATCATCACCTTCCTGTTTTGGCCGATGCGGTGGGCCCTGCTGAAAGCCTGGGGATGACAGCACAGCACCGGTAAGAAGCAGCTACAACAACGGCTACACAAATCAGACAAGTGTGCAAGTGCGTCGTGAATCGCTACCTGAATGTCGTTGTGAGGATTCCAGTCGGAGTCGTAAATGACCACCGTGTCGGCGCTGGCCAGATTGATGCCGAGGCCTCCGGCTCGTGTTGAGAGCAGGAAGCAGAACTGCTGAGCCCCCGGCGCTGTGATGGAAACCAGAGCAGAGGGTTGATGTGCAGAAAACACACACACACACATGTAGAGTAACACATCATGCATCGTCACCAACTCACCATTGAAGCGGTCGATGGCCTCCTGTCTCAGGCCTCCGGTGATTCCTCCGTCAATTCGCTCATATTTATAACCTTCAAACTCCAAGAAATCCTCCAGAAGATCCAACATCTTTGTCATCTGGGTGAAGAAAGTTTTACAGCTGCGATCAGACTGACTGGAATTGTGTTAAACCTCAGAAAAGAGTGTATCTGTTGAAATATCTGGAATTTCAGTTAATTCTCCAGAGACAACTGACGTGTCTGTTTCAAAGTCACAGACACAATATCCACTGGACTACTACCTGAGAGAAAATGAGAACTCTGTGTCCCTCGTCCTTGAGTTTCCTCAGCATCTTCTGAAGCAGCGTCAGTTTCCCTGAGGACTTCACCAGCTGGCTGCCGTCATAAGAACCGTTGGGTAACACAGGAGCTTCCTGCAAAGATGGAAAAAAACATAATTCCAGAGAAATACATATTTCATTGACGTGGAACAGATTTGTATTATTTTTTATTTTAACTTCCTGAGTGATTGACAGGTTCTGAGCCGTGGTTGTGTTCTGTTCTCACCACAGCAGCCACAGGGAACAGGTAGGGGTGGTTGCAGCACTTCTTCAGGTCCATCATGATGTTCAGCAGCGACACCTGGTTCCCTCCACCTTTGGAGTTCAGGGCCTCGAAGTTCCGCGTCAGGATGAACTTGTAGTATTTCCTGAAAGGTCGGAGGTCAGAGGTCAGATTCATTCAAGAGGAGTGAAACACAAAATCACATTTACCGTTAATTTGCACCACACTGTAAAAAATATGATGTTCAATTTACTTAAATGTATTACAGCAAGAGGCTGCACAAAATACATTTTTTAAATATTGACAGTTGAGTGTACATTTATTTTTATTTTAGAATAATATTGTTATATTTATTAATAATAATAATAATAATGATTCTTTTAGGTATTTTAACATAATTATATTTATGATTTACTGTAATTGTTAAGGTTCATTTAACTACAATTACTTATGTACATTCACCTCAATTGATTTCAAAATTAAGTTTAATCTTAGTACATATTTTAAACCGCACCCCCCCCCCCCCCCCCCCACCACCACCTATAATCTATATATGCATAAACACAAAACTCCTTCTTTATGGAACGTAACACCATCAAGACAACTTCATACATCTGCAGATTAAAGCTTCTTTAGACCATATTCAAGTTTTGTATCTTTTGAGTTATATGGTCTTATGAAGCTCTTACTTTTTAGATTTAAAATATATATAAACTGTTGATAAGAACCATGTTTTATCAAATGTCCCTGACACCAACAATGCACCAGTCAACTCTTACTACAACCATCCTCCCTTTAATGTCTCCGCCCTCCTGGGCCTTACTTCTGCATGGGGCTGAGCTCCACCCGGACGATCAGCTCCGTCTTTGCCGGCATGTTCTTGAACACGTCGACCTTCAGCCTCCGGAGCATGTGAGGGCCGAGCAGGTCGTGAAGCTTCTTGATCTGGTCCTCTTTGGAGATGTCGGCGAACTCCTCCAGGAAGCCGTCCAGGTTACTGCACGGGTCACAGGTTATTAAAGGAGGGAGCAGCAGCGGAGAACAAATGAAAAGACGGAGAACGGAATAAGAGAAGCAGGGGGATAAAGACGATGGGCAGAAGAGAGGAAGGTCTTACTTGAAGCGCTCCGGTGTGAGGAAGTTGAGCAGGTGGAACAGCTCCTCCAGGTTGTTCTGCAGAGGCGTCCCAGTCAGCAGCAGCTTGTAGTAAATCTTATACCCGTTCAGAATCCTAAAAAACTGCACAGGGCGCAGAATGTACAGAATATGATTGAAATGACGTGGCCAAACTTTATTTCTTAGATTACAGTGGAGGACAAACATTTCCCACTTGTTTCTACTCCTTTCTTAACCCGACCTTTTAATGGGTTTGACTCTTTCGAGGCTGTTGTACCTTTGATTGGTTGTTCTTCAGCCTGTGGGCCTCGTCTACCACCAGACAGGCCCAGGTGATGGAGCCCAGCACGGCTTGATCTATGGTGATCAGCTCATAGGACGTCAGCAGCACGTGGAACTTGATTTGAGTGTCTTTCTGCAGGCGGAGGAACAAAGAAGAACACAGGAGCGTTTCACATGTGGCCCGATTTAGACGTAGGATCCTTTGGTGAAGAGAAGTTATTTAAATACTCAATTGTCGGCACAGAAATCCAACTCTTCTGTCAATTAAAGATTTTAAAGTGGAGCCCGACCGATATGGAGTTTTGGGGGTAAATGCCAATATTGATATTAGGGAGTAAATAATGTGCATAAACATATTAAAAAGATGACAAAGATAAGGTATAAGGATTTATATTTTTTACGAAAGTAAAGCTTCAATTATAAATGAAAAGAAAATACAAACGAATATGTAGAGATTTTTTTTATATAAAAACAAACATCTATTCTGCAATTTTCATATTCAAAAACTTGAAAGTGAAATGTCTCTGAAAGGCTCTTTAATCAGCCAATGGATGAATCCCTCAGGCTCTAGTTCAAACTCAAGTATTGGATGTGGGTGTGGTCTTGGGGCAGTTGACCTCACCTTCATGCGAAACACCTTTCTGCCTGATTTCACTGCGTTGTCCTCGAAGGTGAACTCGTTCTCCCGGATCGTGGCCCTGCTGTCTTTGTCCCCGGTGTACGTCAACACGTAGAAGTCCGGGGCCCACATCTCGAACTCCCGCTCCCAGTTGATGATGGTGGAGAGCGGCGCACTCACCAGGAAAGGCCCCTTGGAGTGACCCTGAGATACAGAGAGAGAGAGAGAGTCAGGGAGGGAAGACGTTCTCATGATCCAGCTGGATAATCGATGTCCCACGTGAATCAATGAAGAGCAAACATGAGGACAGTCCCTCACCTCCTTGTACAGTGAGTAGAGGAACACTATGGTTTGCACCGTCTTTCCCAGTCCCATCTCGTCGGCCAGGATGGTGTCGGTGCCCTGAGCCCAGGAGAACCTCAGCCAGTTCAGGCCCTCCAGCTGGTACGGGTGCAGCGTTCCTCCAGTGGCGTTAATGTACCACGGCTGGTGCTCGAACTTGATGGTTGGCTGAGGACGTGACCGTACAGTGGTATGAAGTGTTAATAAAGGTAGAAGAAGAATATAATAATCCTACAGCATCACTTCTGAGAGGTTCTGCTGCAGAAATCAGCGAGAAACCCTGAAATTCTTTCACTCATCTGCCCTGAACATCCCGGCTTACATCTATGATGGGAGCGTCAGGAGGGACCTCCTTTTTCTGATGGTCCTCTTTGAGTTTTGTTCCTTTCCTCGCCACCAGGGGGCGTTGGTCCTCCCCTAGAATCTGCTCCCTGATATAAACAAAAAAAGAGAAAAGGAATTGCAGCAACATGATGAGCCAAACAACTCAAACAGGGGAATCACACAGCTAGAGGGCAGGGCAGAGGAGAAGTCTGTGTTTATATTCATATCTTCACTGTCGTCTCCAGACCATGAGGAGCCACTGTGGAAATAAACTGGTTTAGAAATGCTGCTGAACCGACCTGTGGTCCCAGTAGAGAGCTATGTGACTGTCGTAGTCTGGGACGTCGAAGTCATCCACCTCCCAGGTGCACTGGTCGTAGGGCAGGTCTCTCCATTTGATCAGGTAGTGCACATCGCCATCTTTATCAAAACTACAGGGAAGAGGAGGCATAAAAACAAAGGAAACTTCATTTTCTAAATTAGATTTGGTGTAAAAGACTTTTAATAAAACCAGGTAAAACTATTTTCTACAACACAAGATCTGGAGAGATTATCTGGCCAATCAGAGCAGACTGGGATGAATCAGGAGGGCCCCCCCCCCCCCTCCTGATTCATCCCAGTCTGCTCTGGGGGGATCTTAAAGAGTCAGGAGCTAAAACCAAGTGTTTCAGACAGAGGCTGAAATGAGGAGCTGCAGCAAAGGTTATTATGTATGTTTAGTTTTGCTTTTAATATCTCATATATATCTGTAGTGAAACATATGATTAGACTTTATACTGAATCTGTCTCGAGTGAATTTCTGAAAAGTTTGTAAACATGTGAAAATGAACGTTCTGGTTTTCGCTTTGGATAAAAACAACTTTCTGTTCTCTTGGAACCTCCATCACTGAAGTTTTCCCTGAGACTTGAATCACGGTATTTCCCGTGTTACCACATTTAAAGCCACATGCGGTGAAGAATAATCTCCATCTATAAAAAGCAGGATTACAACGAGCATAAACCACCGAGCACCAACTTAACGTCCACAACCACAAATCTGCAAAACATCTGGATGTGAGAAGCCGTGAGCAGCCACCTGTGGTTGACCACCCGGTGGATCACCATCCACTCGGGTTTGATGCCGTAGCGGTAGAAGCGCTCATCCATCGCGGCGTACTGGGGGTCCTTGCTCTTCCTCTTCTCGTTGTTGAGCTCCTCTTCTCCGGAGCCGTAGTCGAACGGCGGCGGCTCGTCCATCTCGTTCTTTCTCTGGTAGTTCCGGTACATGACGGTGTGGTACAGCTCCAGCTGCACAGCCACAGGCAGAGAACAAGAATCCTGCTTAGTCTCAATCTGCACCAACTCTCTGTTCTCAAGAATGTAGATTATTCAGCCAAAGCATAGAAACTCATTGGATTCAGAGCTAAAAGTTTCAGAATCTAATGAAGGGAAAACGGATATGAAGTTAATTAGGAAACGTGTCCTGTTGCTGAAGAAGAGATGAAACTTCTCATTGTTCTATCATCTCTGAATTAAATGTCAACAAGGTTTGTGCTCTGAAATGCTCATTGATTGTATATATCCTGAAGACTGATAGTTAACTGGCTGTGTGATCATGCATTATAATATTATGTTTATCATTAAAAATGTACTTTTGCACATTTTCTGTATAACATATACTCATTAAATTATTCCATATGTATTCCTCTAATTCACTAATGTACACAAATAGATACTTTTACATACCATTTTCAGATTCAGAATATTATGCTATACTTTATTATCATTTATATAAATATATACATATATCTTTATATAGATATACTATATATAGTATTATACTATTTAGTATACTACTGTCAAATCATAATTTTGTTATACTTTATGTACATGTATATATTTGAATAATTAACGATATACAATTTGTATTTTGTACCATATCCTTACAGCCGTCTAAATATATATGTATAAGTTTATTTCACTATTTCCTTATAGATAATACACTTACACAGTCACATACTCAAGTACCTTTCAGTTAGCGTATCTTATATACATATTTACTGTATTTTTGTATATTGTATTATTTTATTCTATTATCTTATCTTCACATTAAAAGACATGAGGTCAAAGATCCTCTTTTGTGTTTTCCATATTGAGAGAGTTCCTTGTCCCTGTGGCTAAAGCGAGCCCCAGTGTGTCCTCTCACCTGCAGCTCGCTGACCCAGGAGCAGTGCCAGTGCGACAGACCCGCCCACTTCACGAAGAACTCCCTCTCTGCGCGGCCCTTGAGGGGGGGCTTGGTCAGCGGGTCGTTGGGTTTCCCGTCGGGGCCGTCGGGCAGCTCAGCCGGCAGTGGAGGCTCCCCCCACGTCCAGTGCAGAATCTTCTGTACTTTACCTTTCAGCGGGGGACACTTAACAGAAGACCAGAAGAAGAGTGAGAGTGAATACACAAACATGATATCAGATGAATGTAGTTCACATTAATATGCAGATTAATTCAAACACAAACATCCTAATGAGGAAGCTCACGTCTAAAAAAAAAAAAACACTTCCTGTATATTCAGAAACCAAACTATACAAATCATTTCTAGATTCAAGCTGACACTGGTTTTTAACTCTCACCCTCACAAACTTTCTGATAACTTCACAGAGACGATCAACTTCTGTGGCCACAGGCACTTTATCATTTTATAAAATACAGTGTAGAGACTTATTTTTCACATCTTAGTCCCGAGCTTGTTTTTCTCTCCCATGACTCATCAGAACATTTCCACCGACCGGGTTAAGTCAAATAGCAAACTTGTTTTTTTGTAAGATTCCAAACTAACAATATCGTTGAAATTATAAGTGAATATAAGAGATTGTAGAAATCATGGAAATATATATTCTTTAGAAGTTTAGGAGGCGAGTTTAAGACGTTGCATAACCAATAAGCCTAAGAATTTAGGACTGGATGCATATTTGTATTATTTAATAGTCATTCCATCCGTTATCTTTATGTTTTAAATATCTTTTGAGGGTCATCAGGGGCTGGAGCCAATCCCAGCTGACCAGAGTCCAGCTGCACCCACACCAGGTTTCCAGTGCATCCCAGTGTCAACAACAAACAGAGACAAAGAACCATGTGGAACCATTAGAGTCTCTAATTCACCTAATCTGCATGTGTAGGGGCAGGAAGCAGGAAGTACCCTGAGTAAACCCCCACAGACATGAGACTCCACACAGAAAGGGCCTGGTCCTGGTCGGTCATTAGGGGTTAGGGTTAGAGAGCCAAAACGGCTGACGTGCTAACCACTGCACCACCGTGCCCCTGCGGCCTCGACTCACCATGCACCGCGGACACAGCCACTCTCCGTTGGGGATCTCCGGCAGCGGCGGGTTGAGGCAGTGGATGTGGTAGGAGGACGGGCAGGTGTCGCAGCACAGCAGCTCTCCTCCATCTTTACACACTCTGCAGAACTCCATGTGGTCGTCCTCCTCCTCCACCACCACCTCCTCCTCCTCCTCCTCCTCCTCATCCTCATCTTTGGCCTCCCACTGGATTCCCTCTTTCTCCTGAGAGACGCAGTTTGGACACAAGTGGTTTCAGCAAGGTCACACAATGACAGATTAAATGATCACACCTTCTGCTGGTAAAATAACCCTGATTATTACTATGAGGCCACATTAGGATATATGAGGTATAGTGTTGGTTGTTTTTACTTGGTGATCAGAATCAGAATCAGAATCAGAAGGTATTTATTGCCAAGTAGGTTTACACCTACCTGGAATTTGCTCTGGTTATTGGTGCATACCATACCTTGAGTGCACTATAAGATATGTAAAATAATGTGTATGCAATGACGTGTGACTTTACAGATGCTGAATAAATATAAGAATCTAAGGAAACTTATAGTCCAAAGTATTAATTGTACTGTTCTGAAGATACTGAGAACAAAAGTTCCTGCTCCAGAAAAAAAAGAATATTCTGGATATTTTCGCATCATGAAACTCAAATGAAGGAAAGTGAGAAAAATATGATTTTATATATCCATATATATTATTGGATGATTCAATCTACATCAATATGTGTTTAGGTTTCTCACGTATGTCCCCCCGGCTTTTATTTCTTTCAGTTTATAGAGGCACAATTGAAAAGGTGACAGTTGCTGATGTGAAATTGAGAGAATAAAAAAATCGGGATAATCCAACTGGTCGGCTCACACAGTGCGGGCAGCTCCATTTGCCCTCGGGGGCCTTCTCCAGCTCGGGGTCCAGGCAGACCAGGTGGTACGCTCTGGGACACGTGTCACACAGGATGATCTCTCCGCCCTGTGTGCAGACCTCACAGTAGTCCTGGTGGTCGGTCTCGTAGCCGTCCCCGTCCTCCTCTGCAGACGGTGAAGGACAAGTTACACAACAAGAGACAAGAGTGTGAGGGAAAAAAACGTTCTTAGAATAAATAAAAAGCTTATAAATACATTTTGGATTTGCTCGTGAGCTGTAATCAGCCCGGGATATTGTGTTTGTGAGTGTGGAGGAGAGGGAAACACACACACACGCACAAAGACACACACACCGCAGAGCGAGGCGAGTGTGAGACAGTAAACATACTTTTCCTTTTTTTCCTCCCACGCCGGGCCTTCTTCTTGGTGGCGGCCCCCCCCAAGGTATCGGAAAACACTGAGGCACTGTGGATGCTGATGTCATCAAAGTCGGACTCCTCCAGGAAGTCCTCCTCACTCTGGAGGAGCAAACACACACAAGAAGAAGAAAATAAAGAGCTCAGAGCCGCGGTTCGTAGTAAACAGTGAGAAGAAGAGGAGGTGAAGAAGAGGAGGTGAAGAAGAGGAGGAGATGAGGTGAGAGGGAAATAACAATCAGATAAAACCAGGTTGTACCGAGGAGGCTTTCTTCTTCTTCCCACTCTGGCCCGACTTTGATTTGGTCTTTTTCGGCTTCGGCTTCTTCTTCACCTCCTTCACCGACTTGCTTCTCTTCCTGACTCCCGGTCCTGAGACACACAAACACAAACACACACACACACATCCACACAAGTTAATCAAGTTGTGCTCCTGCTACTCCTTCTTTCTGCCCCACTCCACCGAGCCTTACCCTTGCCCTCTTTGGTTTTGGCTTTCTTGACCGGCCCCGGCAGGGAGCTCGGCTGGCTGCCGCCCACAGTC
>NC_070627.1:4875544-4938044 GCF_947347685.1 Pleuronectes platessa | reverse complement strand
TCACTGGAAACCATTCGTCCCACCAGCAGCTCCCACATCGGACTGGTATGAGTCACCGACTGTCTCCGACCTCACTCGACTTCTGGCCCCTGTCTGACACCGACCGTTGGGGAGTGATTGGAAGTGAATTACAGCAGCGACGGTTCCTCAGAGGGAGGGAGGGAAAGATGGAAACGAAAAGGAAGGGAGGAAGGAAGGAAGGGAGGAAGGGAGGAAGGGAGGGAGGAAAGAAAGACTGAAGAGAAACAAAGAAACAAAGAAAAGCAGCAGCATCACGATCTGGAGCAAAGTGAGGTGATGCGTGTGAGACAAGAGGAGAGGGAAGAAAGAGGAGAATACAGAGCACAGTGTGTGAGGGGGAGAAAGAGGAGGGTGTCAGAGGGAGTCCCCCTCCTCTTCCTCCACCTCCTTCTCCTCATCCTCAGCTCAGTGAGACCCAGAGCTCAGTGTTTACCACGAGCAGCCAAAGGGCCGGGTGGCACAGCCCGGCCAGCCAAGCTCCTCACAGCACTGCTGGCATCTCCACCCCGGCAGAGGGGAACATCCCGATGGCTGTGTCACTGACACTGTTACAGCCAGCACAGGTGGGAACCTGGCACTGGGAACCTGGTGGATTCCAAAACCATAGCTTCTGAGATCCAATTGGTTTTTCAGGACATTTTTAATTGTATGCATTGCAGGAAAAATAGCTGCACTGATCAATACAGAGCATCAACGATAGATCAGATGTTGAAGCCATTTCATCGCAGGTTTTATGGTCATAAAACTGATTTACAGAGATTTTAACCACTTGGAGGTCTCTGTTCTGTTTTCCCAGTGTTGCACCATATCACCCTGTTAGAATCCAGTCTTGAGAAGATATTTTGTTCTGGAGTGTTCCTCCCCTTTACCATGGACTCCCAAAAAAGACCATCAGGCCTAAATTAAGGGGATTTAGGGTGAAAACCCTTCATTGCAACAGTGAAACTCATCAACACAGTTCCATGGCACAGCAGGGGGTCCTTCCTGAACGATCAAAGGGAGCTACACGCACCACAAGAACAACAGACAAAGCAATTATCTGCTATTACCTTTACAATAACATGTTATGGTCCAGACCTGAGACCAACACAAATAAGGGAAGCAGACGCCAGTGATTAACTAAAAGACTTGATTTTATATGATAATTGTATACAACTTTAAACCAACACTTTAATAAATCTTTACCTTTATTCCTCTTACAGGTAAAAGGATGAATTCACTCAACTTCAATTCAACACCAACCTGCTGTATTCAACACTGGGTTTCTGCGCATATATAGCTTATGCGAGTTTATGGTAACTTATTTCATATAATTAAAGATATTTTCAATCAAATCTGTTCACCTTTGAGTTCAAGAAGATTTTTGTGTTAAATCTGTAGAAATTCCCTCGAGATGTTGCACTCAAGAGGGGGAGAGCTCTTTGACTTTAGGATGTATTACATAAACAATGTTTTTAAATATACTTGTTTTCGTTTGGCCAATGTTCCATCTGTTAACATGGATGAGGCGGGGTTTACGACCTATCCTCCCGGCCACCGCGAGGAGGTCCAAATGTTTCGGGAGTCGTCATATCGTCAGTTTTTATTTACAGTCCCTGGAGCGGATGGACGGACAGACCGAAAACACGGTGCCTCCGGCCGTGGCTGTCGCTGGCGTGGATTCATGACCAATCCAGTTAAATTGAGTCACTGGTGTAAATGCTGAGAGCAAATCAAACCTCTGCCCTGACCTGAGATCTGAGAGACTGAAGTCTGGGAAGCTACTATAAAAAACTACTCTGCCGTTAAAACCCGTTCTGCCTCCCGCTGTTCCCCTGGCACCGACTCAGAGGGCCCCCCCCCCTCTGACCCGCCGTCTCTGCCATCAGCACCACAGGCACAAATCAGCACTCTTTAAACGGGCACTTGGTGTCCACAGCTTACACTGGCACAGGTGGGGACACTGCTGCCAACCTCCCCTGAGCCCTGAAACAGTCCACTGCCCCTCATTTAGATTACAGAGGCAGTCCAGCCGCCAAAACACACCTCTGATCCAATTGCAGAGACATCAAAAGAGCGATGGGTTGAGAAATGGAGAATACACAGAGTGCAGCCTGAGCCAAAAACGCCTGCCAAGCTGCTGTGTCCAAGGTCATGACAGATGGAGGCTGAGGGAGAATTACACCTTACCTCCTTTTTCCTCTTCTTCACTTTGGGTATTTTTCCCTCTTTCATCTTTTTGGGCTTCTTCTTCTTCTGCTGTTTGAGGGAGTCTTCGTCGGGGGTGAAGAAGGTGTCGAGGGGCGCGAGGGGAACGGCGGTGCGCTCACCTTCGTCATCCTCATCTGGACACAGAGAGACAACGAGGTATCAGCTCAGGAACATAAAGTACACAGTGCACCGACCACTCAGGATAACACATTTAGGAGATTTGGCCGATCCCCCGAGTTTGTCGGCTTTACAGCCACTTGAGTTTGTGATTAGCCTGAATGTGAACTGATGAATGCAGTTTGGCTTGTAAACTGTGAGTGTGAATATCGATTAGCAGGAAAGAGATCGACAACAATTTACACAACAAATTAATAGTTTTATTTATTGAAGAAATCGGAGTGGGTCAGTTGAGTTGGTTACAAACAAGCAAGCAATGAGAAGACTGTGATTGAATTTAAGAGACGAAATCCATCCGTCCATCCGTCCATCCATCCATCAGTCCATCCATCCATCCATCCATCCATCCATCAGTCCATCCATCCATCCATCCATCAGTCCATCCATCCATCCATCCATCCGTCAATCTGTCCATCCATCCATCCGTCCATCCATCCATCAGTCCATCCATCCATCCATCCATCCATCCGTCCATCTGTCCATCCATCCATCCATCCATCCGTCCATCCATCCATCCATCCGTCCGTCCATCCATCTGTCCATCCATTCATCCGTCCATCCATCCATTCATCCATCCATCCATCCATCCATCCATCCGTCCATCCATCTGTCCATCCATTCATCCATCCATCCATCCATCCATCCGTCCATCCATCCATCCGTCCGTCCATCCATCTGTCCATCCATTCATCCATCCATCCATCCGTCCATCCATCCATCCATCCATCCATCCATCCATCCATCCATCCATCCATCCATCCAGTCATCCATCCATCCATCCATCCATCCATCCATCCATCCATCCATCCAGTCATCCATCCATCCAGTCATCTATTCATGGAAAACCAGAAAGGGCGATTGACTCCTTTCCCATTGGCAGTGCATCATGGTACATTTGCATCGGGCTGTTTCCATCAGAGCTAAAGAAATACCTTTGTCTCTTTTAACCAACAGGAAAGTTGCTCTTCAGAGACAAACAACCATTCACACCTACACAAACACTCCAGAGTCTCTAATCAACCTAACCTCATTTGATTAGAACCGTGGGCGGAATGTAGCTGGAGAAAACCACATGAACATGGGAAGGACATGCAAACTCCACGTAAAAGGCTCCAACTGAACCAGGATTCAAACCCTAAACCCATCGGTTGGAAGAAACAATGCTACCCACTGTACCACCATGCCGCTAATAGACAAAAAAAAAGGTTTATTAAAAAAGAGATTAATCAATGATGAAATTATTCATAGCTGTCAGCCTTGTGCACAGTGAGGATAAACAAGTGGGGAGTCAGTCAGACTTTTGAAAATAAAAATGATGAATCATTGCCGAGGCCAACGGGAGCACTTGGCAAAAATAAACCTCGGGAACACACATCATTGAGTGTGGATCAACTTTACCCGTCAGACGACAAGTAGACGGAGGGCCTGCCCCCCCCCGCCGCTAAATGGAAACTCCCCAGAGGAGCGCCGAGGTATACTGAGCATATCTCCTGCCTTTAATGCTTGCTGGGACTAAAGCGACCTGCTGCTGGCTGTCAGCTGCAGCGTCTCAGAGCCGCTGTGTACAAACGTACTGACTGCTGAGCACAGCAGCCGTCACTGATGCCACAGTGGGTCACAGAGGAGTAAGTAAGGCAGAGAGAGAGAGAGAGAGAGAGAGAGTCCCAAACAATACATCCCATTAAAAGAGACGCGAGGAGAAACACTCGCACAGGATGCAACCTCCCCTCCGCGCCTCCGACTGTCTTTTCGTCTCGTTCAGTCCGTCTTTCGAACACGTCTCCCTCGCGCAGACAGGCTGGAGGCCATGGAATATGCAGCACATGTATCAGAGTCAATCAGCCAACACTAGCCCTGCAGTCGACCGCTCCCCTGGGTAGCCTGAGTGAGAGATTGGGGAGGAGGGATTCCTAGTGTAGTAGACAGACACACACTCACAAACCTCACCAGGCACTTATCCTCAATTTAGCAAAGCTAGCAGGAGGTATCCGACACACACAAACAAACACACCTACAGGATACACACGTTAATGACTTCAAAGCTTTGTTTGGTTTCTTCCGTCCAACGAATGATGTGCGTCGCCCCTTCGTTAGCACTAATTGGGGCTTCATAAACAATGTTTTTAATGAGAAAGTTGTATCCATCCATCCATCCCTCATCCAAACTCAGAAGGTCTGACAATTTGTTAGATTGTTGATTGATTATTTTATTTTTTATATGTTAAAGGATTATGCAAAAACTACCGAGCATATTTCTACGAAAGTGGATGGAAGGTTGAGACGTGATCGCAGTAACTGAGCAGCTTTCTGTTGTTTAGTTTCTGTTTACGTCTCGGATGTGTGTTAGACTCCTGCCAAGAAAGTTTTGAAGACAATACACAAGATATGAAATGGCACAAATTGGCCTTGTACACATTTCTCGTTCTAAATAATTCAAACAATGATTGAAACGTCGTGACTGCAGAGAACATACGGGAGGTGATGTAAGAGCTAGCAAACATCCGAACTATCTCAGCTTCCCTTTGTTCACTCGAAGGTTTTTTTTCCTTAAAAGCAGATCAGCCGACAACAGTCAGTCAGTCAGTCAGATGGTTGACGGCTACGTGGACGGTGAGGACGTTCATTAACGAGACACAACGATCCGATCGTCTTTGCGTTGCCTTTCACAGGAATGAGGATTTGTTTAGAGTCAGTGTAACGGCTCCAGTCATAAACATGCACCCATGGCAACACTCAAACACAGAGCAGCAACACAACGAGCCTCTCCACTCTCTGACACACACACAGATGAGGACACGGATCAGATGCAGTTGGAGACAGCTCTGAATTACAGGAATCACAGTCCATCGCTCTGCACCCTTCACATGAACCACGACTGACAGCTTGACCACACGTCACTAATGAGACACGTGTGTGTCCTGCTAAATGAATCACTCAAAGTGACAGTGATGATACCGCGTCAATGATGAAGGGTTGGAAAGTTCAATTACATGCACCTGATTCTCTGGACTCTGGAGGATGTCGGTCTGTCCACCAGTTTGGGGCAGACGTCCATTGTCCTCAGATGTTGTATCCTACTGGTCCTCTGGTTTCTACTCTACTCTTTGTAGTTTGTAGGGAAATCTCTTTCGACAACCATTAAATTACCTAGAAATTTGAGACTCATTTGTTTCACCAAACACTTTAACCAAATCCTTTTCCTACAGTTTGTGTTTTGTGCTAATTAGCTAATGGTGGCATGCTAACGAGCTAAACTATGCTCCATCCCTCCATCTAGACTGCTCAACCCTTGAGGGTCACAGAGGGGGAGCTGGATCCAATCCCATCTTACACCACACCAGCGTATCACAGGGGGAACACACAGAGACAAACAGCCGGTCATGCCCACATTCGTAACTACAGTCGGTTTAGTGTCTCCACAGTCTTTGGCCTGTGTTCCTTCAAGATCATCTTTCCCAAGTCTGGCAGCAACGAGTGCAAGGTTCCATTCTAAAAGAACTGGTACGAGTACAAGAAGAAGGTTTTATCCGACTGTGGTGGAGGACTTGGAGAAAACCCACGCAAAACACAAAGAGCACATGCAAACAAAAAGATCTGAACCAGGATTCAAACTGGGAATCTTCTGTATGTAGAGAAGACAACACTGAACCATCATGAAACCACTAATAACTATTTGTGCTCATCTTCAGAACACAGTTGAAAACACAGTTCTGACTCTTAGAGCTGCTAGCATAGAGACTCTGGTAAGAAAAAGGTTTCAGCAAACCTAGAACAAATGATCTGTCACGAACTGACTTTATTTATAAAAGGGATTAAACAACCTCATAGTGATGTGATTCATCGAAAAAGCCAAAACAACAACTATCTGTTTAAACCTGCATCACCTTATTATCCTAACCCTGTGGCAAACGGCCTGTGAGGTCCCCTGAGGGAAAGCCATCAGGGGGAAAGATAATCTTTCTGCTCGGTGGGTGAACCAGGCGGTGCCAGGTGTTGGAAGAGGGGAGGTCGCCCAGTCATGTGGCACAGAGAGGTCTGGCACCAGTTAGGACCAGGACCAAAGCTGCACTTGGCAAACAGGCCTCCTCCGAAGTGTGGACGAACGGCACAGACACAGATCTGACCTTCCTGCGAGAGCTTGGCCACCGGACTGACCCATTAGAAAGGGAGATTCACGAGCGACTCCCCAGTGAGAAAGCTTGAGATTACTGGAAAGAACATTAGCCTTTTCTCTGTTGGCCCCTGTACGCCAATGTGCACTTAATGTTGCCCAGCATTGCCTCGCCACGAAGGAGGCAGACGGAGCCAGAGGGTTTCCTTTCCTCATTGATTAAGTGCTTATTGCTCAGGCCCTCAAATGCCTTCAGACAAAGACTATTATTAGAAAATGAAATCATCAAAGTGATGGAAGGATAAATCCCAAATGGTATCATTAAAATCATATCTACGTATGCACAAGATCACAACGTGTTCGATATAAAGCAGATATAAAACGGACCAGAACGCATTACCCCTCATCTGCTAATACACATTTTAAAAAGACGGCATCCTTGGTGCTTTGCCTACGTGCACGCGCGGCAGGGAAAAATGGTGTCAACCTTCGCAGTAAAGGATCCAAAAATAGACCCTGTTCCAATTGGGGATAACATATGTAGGCAAACAAAAGCCCCTGACAATCTTATAATTTTAGGGACGACACAAAACAATTAAAGCAGGAAAATCACAACGGAGCAATCTGTGGCAGTGTGAGAACCCGGAGTGAGACAAAGGGAATTAGGACACTTTTATGTGCCACAGCAAATAAAAGCCGTGATGGGACAGCGTTTAGGGTTCTTAGGGCTCCGCGGGGACGCAGCTTCTGCATTGTTGCCTTTTAATTGCACGGGAGCGTCTCGATTCCACGGGAAAAAGGAGAAAGCAGCTGTGCTCTGGATTCCTGACCTTGTCTGTCAATTTGACGTCTGTCGATGGAGGTCGTAAACCGCTCTGGAAAAACTGCTTCCTGTAGCGGCAGTATAAAAATAATGGCTCCGTGTCTCTTTATCCCCCCCGTGATGTGACGAGTTAGAATAAAAAGACAACAGAGACCCCGGATTGTATCGTGAGAACCGCACAGAGGACATCTTCATTTATCTACATCGTTTGGTCCATTTCTTTTTGCTCTTTATTATGAGGGATGACGGCGTTAACAGAGTTCCACTGGCACATTTACAGCCTCAAAGATTCTATCAGAGCACGTATGAAGCATATGGGACTGACACATGAGACTATTGTGTTATTAACACACCGGATTACAACTCACATGTCTTCACTCACCTGCCACATTCAATCGCACCTTTCCTTCCTCATACATGTTTAACCGGGCCCTGGGTTATTGGGGACACGCTTCGGTGCCCGTGTTCTCCCTCAGGCTACGGCTGGCAGTCATAGATGATGCCTCAACTTCTCTCTCTCCTTCTCCCCTTCCCTTCCCTCCCTCCGTCTGCCTGTCCTTTTCTCTCCCTGCTGAACACATTCACAAAGAAGCCTGCAAGTATTGATCTGGCTTATCAAAGATAGAATATATATTTATATATATATATATATGTGTTTAATAATCCGCAATGCAAATTCGTTTAACAGTAAAAATGCCGTTTTTGTGTGAGAGAAATATGAGATTTAAAGGCTCAAGACCTTGAAAACAAACCAGGAAATATGAGCCCAAAAAAAAATCAATGAATTCACAATCATGTGATAAAAACCGAGGCAGTGTGGTTCTGCAAAGGCTTATTGTTGCAATACTCCAGCCTGTGTGACTAGACTGTGTGTCTTCACTTCAGGACTGTATCTAAATGTGGAGTAGAACTGGAACATTTTGGACAAAACTCTCTTATTCAGCAGCACTTAAGCCCTTTGTTTGCATTGAGGTCCTGTGCTGCCTCAGTATTCAGTTTAACCACGAAACTTTCTTCACGCAGTGTAGTGAAAGTGAAATAGAGGGCAGAGCAGCATCTCTGAAGTCCTGCCCTTGACATCAGACCATCAAATAATGTGACGCTCAGAGCGAGCTGCAAGGGGGGTGGGGGTGGGGGTTGGCAGGGGTGGGGGGGGGGCTGAACTGGACCAACAGTGCAGAGTCATAACCTGGAGTCTCTGTCCAGTTCAGGGGCATCAGTGGGAAACCTCTGCTCCCACCACAAATGATCAGGAAACCAGTTTTGATATTTAGAGAGACTGATGGGGGGGGTGATGATGATGATGTCACTGATAGTTCTGATACCCGATATATTCCTGATAATTGTATATATAATTCCGAAGATATTATCAATCCCTGGAAGAAATGTGGGGCTTGATATTTGACTCTTTTGTATAAATAACCATGTATTAAAAGAAAACAAATACATATATCTAGAGCTTGAATTAACAAAATAAACATGAATTAAGATATTTTTCTGCATTGTTTATCCTGGGAAATAAACGTTGGTATCTGTAAACATAAACAACGATAGCAATATGTCTGTGAGGGGCTCATAACTCGAGCAATAACAGTCAAGCTCTTGATTTCGGTGAAGGTGACTGATGGGAGACAAACCAGTTCTCAGAAAGTACGTGTGAGCCCAGAGTTTATCCCACTGTGGGTTTATCTAATTACAAGCAGATATTTTATATTTATATATTCGGCACAACATAAAACTAGGACTCCCAGAACTAGTCTGGTGTTGTATCAGTTTCCCCAGGTACAGTCACATTTCAGGGACCATTAAGAACCACTGGGGACCAGGTCGCACTATCAACCTAAAGAAAACCAAATGGACACAACGTTGGAAGAAACCTTCATCAATGAAAGGAATCCACATCTCCTCCTGCGTGTTGATGTTTTCAGGAAAGCAGCAGATTAGTTTTCCAGGCGAGAGGAACCCCGGCTGTTGCCCAGATTCTGGTTTGTGTGCAGCCACCATGTGAACTCGATGAGCTGCGTCTCAAGAATGTGGGTTAGAGCTGAATGGATGTGTGGCGACCCGACCGAGGTCCTCAGCTGAGCTCGGGGGGCCGGAGACGTGATGAGCTGTGTTTACTGTGGTCTGTGCACGTGGCTTCCACACCTCCGAGGCCAGAGGATGTGTTTTTGTTTTTAAGTGGGAGCAGAAGAGGAGACAGAATGAACACGGATGTTGTCACTGGAGCCTGATTCCACACGCATGCATTAATGGAGAGGGACAAACAACATCATCACTGCATTGCACTGAATAAGCTGACGTGGTTACACACAGACAACTTGAGGTTTTCTGGTGGGGGGGTTTGAGGTGAACACATTCACTTCTACACACACACATTGATTGATGGATTGATTGATTGATTGATTGAGGAGGATAAAGCACCATCACTGCATTGCACTGAATTGACTGTCATGGTTCCCCCCACAGCTGTCTGACACACAACTTGTGTGTTTGTTGGGACTTGAGGTAAACACATTCACTTGTGCACAGCATGCAGGAGCGAGAAACAGGAGAACAGCCCAGAGTAGCCTTGCAGGAGGGGGGGGGGGGGGGGGGGTTCATCTCCAGCCTCCGGATCAGGCATGTGAGGACAGCCTGGGGCTAATCCAAATGTAACAGAGAGACAGAAAAAAAAAGAGAAAAGCCTGCTCCCACCTTAGAGACACTGGGTCGTGCAGGGAAACAACGGCATGACTCTGCTGGCTGCACCCCACCCCTCCTCCACCTCCTCCTCCTCCAGCACCGCTCTCAGGAGCAGGACAAGCCCTTTTCCCCGCATTCAGGGCGAAGCGGCGCAGAAACACAGTGAAGGACACCCCGCCTCCCCCCCACCCACCCCCCCACCCTCCCTCCCTCACCTGGCAAATCGTCTTCAAAATCCATGTCGTCCTGTCCCTCGTCTTCATTACTCAGCGACCCCGGCATCTTCAGCTCATAGCCCCCCAGTCCCCCGCGGTTTTTTCGGCTGAGGAGACTGAAAGTTAACCCTGCAGCCGCCGCCGCTTCTTTCTTCACCTCCAAAAAAAAAGAAAAAAAAAAAAACTGCAGGGTAGTCGTCGATGTTTTTTTTTTTGTTGTGTGCGTTTTTTTTTTAATTCCTCTGCAGGATTAAAAAAAAATAATTAATAATAAAAAAAAATCATGCATGTATATATATATAATTTTTTTTTTTTATATTCCACTGATCTCTATCCAGGTCCTCCAGTCTGAAAAATAAGAAAGACGAAAATGGAAGAACACACATGCCCAGATTGTGACGTCTGGTCTGTTGCCATGACGATGCATCCCATAATTTCACCCACAACTAGTTAGTCACGCTCGCCTCAGTTACCAGCTCTAACCAACTAGTCGCGCGCGGAGCAAAATAGAGAGAGGGAGGGAGAGAGAGAGGGGTACACGCACCGTG
Source organism: Pleuronectes platessa (assembly GCF_947347685.1). Taxonomy (NCBI): domain Eukaryota; kingdom Metazoa; phylum Chordata; class Actinopteri; order Pleuronectiformes; family Pleuronectidae; genus Pleuronectes; species Pleuronectes platessa. The sequence continues at coordinate 4,927,274 of NC_070627.1, read as the reverse complement.
CAGCGACGCATGTTTTTTTTCCCGCGCCCGTCGCGTGCCCCTGCTTCCCCGTGGAGGAAGTCCAGAGGCACGAGACACGAACTTCTGCAGCTTCACTGTTCATTCACAGCCTCTGCTGCTCTCGGTAGGAGGGTGTGTGTGTGTGTGTGTGTATGTGTGTGTATGTGTGTGTTTAGGGAGGGGACACCCCCCCCCCCCCCCCCACACACCCCATTTAATATTTTATTGACCTTTTCCCCCCATTTTTATCAAATGCCTGAAACAAGACTCAAATATTTTCATCCTTTATTTTGCCAACTTTCTTCTTCTTTCCCCCCCAACACACACACACACAGACACACAAACTGCAGCCTAATGACTTCATGCTGAGGAGTCCTGTTTGCCAGTGGTCTAACTGTTGTCAAGGTTACCACAGCTGGATGCCCCACAGAGGGCGAAGACTTCCAGCTTCACTTTCTTTATCAAGATGATGCACAAATCCAACAGCTGCGTGTGCACGTCCATTTCCTTTGTGTTCATTGTTGTCCATTTCATTTATCGTAGCTTGTTTATTACGTCTATCCAGTACAACTGTTTTATCTCTTTTTGTCAATTTGTTGGTGCCAATTTCTGCTTATGAGTAACAAAAAAAAAAAAGTTAAATTGTTTAATTTGCTGTCCCAATTCAGATAAAAGTTCCTTATTAAAAAAGTAAACCAATAGTTTAATAGTCGGCTATGTTACTGACATGTGGCCACTTCAAGTAGATTGTTTATCATGGCTCTAAATAATGTTAAACTTATAACAAGCAAAGAATATTGTAAAATTACACCTAATGTAATGTAATATCTAAAAAGATAGTCATCTGGACATGAAACATCTACAAGAATCAGTGTTTGTGTGGAAACGGTCAACTTGTGTCATAAAAAGGAAACTAGTCAGGTGATAAACAGCGTTCAGGCTAATGGAAGATGATTTTTAATATCCACTGTCTACATCAGGAGAATATTGGACGCTGCCCCTAGAGGCCAGTTCATACCCGATGGGGTCTGAGATCATTTGTGTGTGTGTGTGTGTGTGTATCAGGGAGGAAATTAAATCAATTAAAATAAAATAAAGATTCGAGGAGACACTTTTTCCACCTTATTTTGAACTTTTATTAAAAGTGGGCTCAGGTTTAATCTTCCTCTTCCTCCTCCTCTTCATCCTGGTTGATCTGGAAGTAGCGCAGCTCATAGCTCTCCTTGGTGTTGGCCACGACTCTCAACCAGTCCCTGAGGTTGTTCTTTTTCAGATACTTCTTGGTCAGATATTTCAAGTACCTGAGAGACAACAGAGGAGTATAATAATGAACAGAGGGGTATAATAATGTATAGTATACAATTACTTTTCACAATCTACTCAAATGGGAATTGGCAAATTTTAACCTGGCACTAAAGTCAGGATTTTGTTTTTAAATATTTGACACAATAATTGAAGATAAGGTTAAGAAGCCGAGTAGAGAATCAACCTAGAAACAAAAAGTCATCTCTCAATCAGTTATTAGTTTCACATTGGACCTCTTGATCGTATAGTTTTTGATTTATACTACCCACATCAACAAAACCAAATACTACAAAAAAAAAAAGAATAAAAAACATCTTATTTGTAGTTTTAATACAGTACCAATATCTGATTCCCTGAGGACACCTACAACTATGTATCCTGCCAAAACATAAAGTTTACTATATACACATTACTAATAGAATCCCTAGTACCATGGTCCCACTGGTAAATATGAAGTGGTCCATGTAAGAATACAAATGGTAGCGTCACCCTCTGGTGGTGGTGTTCCCAACTTGTGCATCTGTGCTGTGTGGATTGAGAATAAAGCCCAACACAGCTTTTTCCATTATGTAACAAACTACAAATATTTCAGAGCCATATGTGAAGTGAAGGGTTTGTGTACTCAGCTGACATTTTGGGCAGCATCACAATTATTTGTACTACAAAAATAAAGCTGTCTTTGTTCTGTGTCTTTTTATTTTTGTCTGTTACATAACTGTTGTTGATACGTCAATGATGTTAAACTAAATGGACGTTTTAAATTACTTAAAATACAGATTTTTTCAGTGAAGCTTTGCCTTCTTCTCTCTTGTATACAAATCTGCACTTGTTACACCGAAGCACGTTTGCGGCCCAGTAGTGAGAATTACACAGAGCAGTGGTTGAGAATTTCTAGAATTTAAAATGTGACTGACAGAAAAAAGGACTACGTCAACTGTACCAACATAACTGACAGCCATGAATTGCAGTTTATTTTGTACCTCTTAGAGAAGGGAACCTCAGAGTTCACAGCAATTTTGCTCTTGCTCCTCTCGATGGAAACCACTCCACCTCCGAGGCTTCCAGCTTTGCCGTTCACCTTGATGCGCTCCTGCAGGTACTGCTCCTGTAATCGCAGAGAAAACAACCAGTCACACACTGACAGAAGAAACTGCCACGTGTCAGCGTATTCAGACACCTTGAACGGAATAAGATAGTACTGAGAATAAAGGTTGCTGCACACTAGAGGATAATCAGGCTGATTATCTGTGTCATTTTTTTTTTTAGACCCGATCCCATTTCCCCCCTTAGCCCTTCCACTTAGTTTTTGTGCCTTCACATGTAGGGGTAGGTCGTCTCTATACCTGTTGGTACGGGGGGCTAAGACTAGACGTAGGGCTTTGAACACCTCCAAATGGAGATTTTTCAGACCCTCACTTCCAACTGAGGGGTACCCAGAATGCCTTGCGAATCACCAGTAAAATGGGAGAGAGACCACATCGCATCCTGATTGAAGACGGGTGCTGTGTAAAACGAGTAGTTGAAACAGCAAACGCGACCAAAGCTGAGCCCAAACATCATCTAACATTTTTTGTCCTAACCCAGCTTGACGGGCCAAAGTTGTGTTTTCAGTTTTTACAGCATTTTGCAACATTGAAGTGCAGCAGGTACCAACTGCTTGACGACACGTGCCCTGGGTTTGAAGTGAGCAAGTAGTTAAGAGGTAATGTTGGCTTGAGAACTCGGACTTTACTCTGTGACATGTAAACAGATATATGAACGGAATATTCTAAGAGCAATGCAAGTTACCATAAATCAGGGTAATGTCTTGTTCAGGATAAAGTCAGAATATTGAGATATACAGTGCCTTGCATAAGTATTCACCCCCCTTGGACTTTTTCCCATTATGTACTGTTACTAACTGGAATTCAAATAGACTTAAATAAACTTTTTCCCGTTTGATCAACAAAACATGCATACTACTTTGGAGGTGCAAAATAAATTTTATTGTGACACAAACAATAATGAGAACAAAAAAGTTGACATCTGTTGGGTGCATAAGTATTCACCCCCCTGTGTCAATACTTGGTAGAACCCCCTTTCGCTGCAATTACAGCTGCAAGTCTTTTGGGGTATGTCTCTACCAGCTTTGCACATCTAGAGATGGAAAGGTTTGTCCATTCTTCTTGGCAAAAAAGATGAAGCTCAGTCAGATTGGATGGAGACCGTCTGTGAACCGCAATCTTCAAGTCTTGCCATAGATTCTCTATTGGATTGAGGTCTGGGCTTTGACTGGGCCATTTTAAGACATTAACATTCTTTAATCCAAACCATTCCTTTGTAGCTCTGGCTGTATGTTTAGGGTCATTGTCCTGCTGGAAGATGAACCTCCGCCCCAGTCTCAAGTCTTTTGCAGACTGCATCAGATTTTCTTCAAGGATTTCCCTGTATTTGGCTCCATCCATCTTTCCCTCTATTCTGACCAGTTTCCCTGTACCTGCTGAAGAGAAGCATCCCCACAGCATGATGCTACCACCACCATGTTTCACTGTTGGGATGGTGTGCTCAGGGTGATGGGCAGTGTTGGGTTTTCGCCACACATAGCGTTTTGCATTGAGGCCAAAAAGTTCAATTTTGGTCTCATCTGACCAGAGCACCTTCTTCCACATGTTTGCTGTGTCTCCCACATGGCTTCTGGCAAACTCCAAACGGGATTTTTTATGGATCCCTTTCAACAATGGCTTTCTTCTTGCCACTCTTCCATAAAGGCCAGATTTGTGGAGTAGACGACTAATAGTTGTCCTGTGGACAGATTCTCCCACCTCAGCTGTGGATCTCTGCAACTCCTCCAGAGTAACCATGGGCCTCCTGGTTGCTTCTCTGATAAATTTTCTCCTTGTCCGACTCTTCAGTTTGGGTGGACGGCCTCCTCTTGGTAGGTTTGCGGTTGTGCCATATTCTTTCCATTTTCTTATGATGGATTTTATGGTGCTCAGAGAGATGTTCAAAGCTCTGGATATTTTTTTATAACCTAACCCTGCTTCATATTTCTCCACAACTTTATCCCTGACCTGTTTGGTGAGCTCCTTGGTCTTCATGATGCTGTTTGTTCAGTAATGATCTCCAACAAACTCTGAGTCCGTCACAGAACAGGTGTATTTATACTGAGATTAAATTGCAGACAGGTGGACCCTATTTACTAATTATGTGACTTGCAAATGTGACTTGTGAATGCAATTGGTCGCACCACATCTTTGTTAGGGGTTTCACAGTAAAGGGGGTGAATACATATGCACTCAACACTTTTCAGATTTTTATTTGTAAATAATTGTGAAATCCATGTAATATTTCCCCCCACTTCCAAATGATGCACTATTTTGTGTTGGTCCATTACATAAACTCACGATGAAATAAATTTTAATCTGTGGTTATACGATGACAAAATGTAGAAAAGTCCAAAGGGGGTGAATACTTATGCAAGGCACTGTATATACACTAATTGATATTCATATCCATTTATAGAATTTGTACAGTGATGGATTTATGTTTATAAGGGTTGTTTTAGTTGACATCTTGCTAGTTGCCATTAAACTACACTGGGTTATAGTTTGATTGTGATGAACAGACTGACCATCACCTCCAGTGACTCTGGGATAATCCCACTGATGTGACAGCATTGTTTAACACTGTGGGCTTGTGACTGACAGCTGCTGTTTACTGATCAACAAGCCGTCACTCTCTGTGGGGCCTACAAGTCGGAGACCACTACCACATTTAGGTGAATGGGACAGTGGCCTCCTGCTGTTATGTCTGAACCGGTTTACTCACAAAGTTGGCAGCGTCCATGATGCCATCTTCCACCGGGTGAGTGCAGTCCAGGGTGAACTTCAGGATCTGCTTCTTCCTCTTTCCACCCGACTTCTTGACCACCTGTTTTTTCTGGTGCGAGTGAAACATGAAAAGTGATTTAAAAATCACGGAAACGACCATCACATCACATGTGACTCATAACTGTGAATCTTTATGCATATTTTCACTAATGACACTGTACGGATTGACAGAAGGATAAAGAGATATGGATATATAAGACAGAGAGAGATAAATGGACAAAGAGGTAGATATACAGATATAGATAGAAATACATACACAAGATTAAGAGATAGATGTATAGACATAGATATACATGTTATTTGTCATATGTACAGTCCTGACATATCTACTTTGCCTTCTGCTACAAACACCGTGCTTTAAGAGTTATAGGAAAAATATAAATATGCGCAATGAAACATCAGTAATGCAGTGGATGGATAGATAGAGATATATATAGAGATAAATAGACAGCTTTCCTCTTTCCACCCTGTTTCTTGACCACCTGTCTGCTCTGGTACGACTGGTTTTTTTCACAACCTGCATGTTGGTCATTAAAACTCACTCAAACGACCATCACAATCACACGTGACCTCAAAACGATAAGTTAACTTTACTCGTATGTAAGTTTAATACTAATAAGTGAACTCGTAGGTGTGCATGTGCTCGTTTAATCCCCCATAACACTTTGCGACATGCAGCACACGGCTAACCGCTGCTAGCTAGCGTTAGCACGGGGAGTTAGCCCCAACGTGGTGCTCGTGGACAGAGTCAACAAGCCGAAACTACGCGTTCGAACCGGCACCGACACGAACAGTAGAGACGGTAGATTGAACAGAACCGACTGGATGTGGAAGAGAAGCGGAGATTCACCGTGTGAGGCGGTTTATTGGACCGTGTGTCTACTCACCAACGGGGCCATGGCTGACACGTTCGGCTAAAAGGAAGGGGGAAGGTTGCGCAGGAGGTTTAATACCGCGCCGCCAAGTCGATCGAGCGAGCGCTCCCATCGAGTTATCTGGGATCGATTAGAAAGCGGGCCCAGTGACAGGTAGGTAGCTTAGTTTGACGCGGTTTCGAGGCTACATGCGTGAATTTAGACGCAATTTTTAGATTAAAAAACTTTACTGGTGTCTCAGAAAGTTTTAATAACAGGACAACAACTTTCTAAATGTTGTATTTTCTGGCTAACTGCTGCCAAAACAGTCATTAATCAACCTGAAGCTAATTAAGCTAATTTATTTAACAATGTAAATTAGCTTCTCTTTTAAGATTCAACAGATTGTTATTGTTTCTGTACAAATACAATAAAAGAATGTGGTGACTCTAGAAGCTTAATCATAAACACCCGCAAGTGAAGGCTTTAAAGTAAAAACTAATTGTAACTAACAAATACATTAAGTTAAATAGATATAAATATGAAAATACAAAATACACATTAATGATGTAAACAACAATGTTTAGATGTATATAATCTTTAATAAATGGAAACAATAAAAATCATGTACCACACTAATATGTGCCAAGTCATCTCCATGACAAAAAGATAGATAGATAGATAGATAGATAGATAGATAGATAGATAGATAGATAGATAGATAACAGCATGATAATAATACTACAGTAGCTTTTATGTAGTGATAAAATATGTCTTTATGACTCACATCACATTGTATATTATACACACTATGTCAGGAATGTTAAATTATTAGAAAGTAATCACTTTCAGCTCTTTGCTCTTGAGTTATTATTGACAACACATCTTTTGTTTTACAGCAGTGAAATTAACGTCAATGTTTTTATGCATCTCAACCAAACGTTTAATTTATGGAGCACTTTGCCAACACACTTTACAAAGTGCTTGAACACAATCCTTTATATGACAAGTTGAAAGCATTCCTGTTAAAGAATTACAGTAAGTACACTTTTGTTATGCCCACCCCCTGCCCTCCATTCACTCTGCTCTGATGTCCAAGACTTAATAAGAGACATTAGTGGCAGGACAACTGTATTCGCAGTGATACAAAAAGTATGGGACAGCAATATTAAATGTCCCTCCTGCTCTCTGGCAACACTTGGGGGCTGGCATTAGGTGGGTACTGTCAGCTGCCTGGCAGCGGGACCCCACCGTCCTACTATTGAAGGGTTTCTGCATTGCTGTCATTCCTGCTGGGGGTAGCTGATAGCACCACTGAAAGGTAAGACAGTGGCTCTCTGCTTTGTCCACACTGACATACGGCATTTACAGTAAGTTTTGTCAGAATTTGCAGTGTGGTTAGTGTTTGTGATGTTATTGTCTTGCCATCTGTGGACTATGTGTCGTCACCGAGGGTCTTGACCACGTATCAAACATCTGAGAAGGTAAAAGAAAAAGAAAAAAGTTCCTCTAGTTGTCTTCGGTTAACATAGGACTCTCTTGATCCAAGTGTTTCATGTCGTGTCGGCTTAGCCTCTTTTTCTATTTGGACTGTAATTCGACACCATGCTGAGGATTCATTGTTTAGTGATGGGATGATGTGGCCTTTTAAAGAAACGTCAATCACTTGAAACACGCTCGCAGTCTTTAAATATTCACCCACTGTGTTTACAGATGGCCGGAGGAATCTTCACCAGTTTGGATCATCAGTATAACGTGGACTGCACGAGCGTCCACCCCCTCATGTGTCACCTGTGTCACGAGCAGTACCAGTCCCCGTGTCTGCTGGACTGCTACCACATCTTCTGTGCCCGCTGCCTGCGAGGCCGGACCAGTGACAACCGTCTCAGCTGCCCCCTCTGTGGGTAAGAAATAGCACTGGGAGGTTGATGAGGAGCCACTTAGGCTGCATGTAAATTATCAATCATGAGAGCAATGGAAAAGTCTTGAATTCCGGACAATTTAAGCCTAAAAACATTCCCTTATATGTTCAAACTATAGACTACGTAAAGATGGCCGACTTGTTTCCACTTCTTTCCACTATGCAGAATTGAAGCCAAAATATCCCAGAAACCAACGCTGCACACTCGGAGCCAGACTCTCTCTCGAGCATTAGCAGAATCCGAGGTCGTGAGGTTCTGTTGATACACGTGCTCGACCAATCACGAGTCAGTCTCAGCTGTCAACCATGACGTCTCACCCCATTTTTATCTAACATCAAATAACTCATTAGAAAACATGAGATCTTGAACATACTGTACGTTATTATGATAAGAACAACCTAAAATGACAGAAACCAGATTTTAGAAATAAACTATTTAATATGTACATTCATTAACATTGAGGAGGCAGGATCTGCCACCAGGTGCTCTGGTTTTACATTTGGGAAGCTGTCATGTTGTCTGTTTTTAATGTTCAGTCTATGATTCTTAATAGTTTAAAGAAATCATTTTTTTGTGTGAGTGTTGATATCACACCTGAAATATGGAGGTCAGAGGTCAAGGATTGGCATCTCCCACAGATTGTACTGTATCATGATGACATTGGTGGTATCAAATTGCTCTAACGTGACTCAGCAGTTTAAATTCCTGGAGTAAAATGATGTTTTTCCCACAGAGAGGGTCAAACTCTTCATGTACATGGCCATATTCTTCCCACAGGCCCCAGTCTTGGGCAGCGTGGCTCAAAGGGATTTGTTCCGCTTAAGGTGATCAGTAGATAGATTCGGTTCATGCAGTAGATTTGGGGAGAATCCAATTGGTTTTCGAGAATGAGTCGAGTCACTGTGTTTGTGCTCAGTGACCCTCTGCTGGCCCGGCCTGGGCAGGGCAGCACTGAGTGGCTCTAACAGCTGCAGGGTCATCCCATGTCTCTGATTTAGCCCTTGGCCTCGAAACCACTAAGACCACAGCAAACAAAGCGTTCTGGCATTTGCCACCGGTGCCAGCAGCTTAGTCCAATCAAAAGCAGTCACATGATACCAATGTATTTCATCCCCTATTAAGGAGGGACTCGTGATTTTACAGTCACCTTCAGGTCTCTGGTAATAACTGTCACCCATCGAAACACATAGGGATGTAAATGACCTCTAATGCACAATGTTTAACCTGAAATATGTTCTGCTGCATCAGATGCGACTTGAACTCTTTTTGGGGGTTTCCCTTGTGTGTGTGACAAGAAAGTGAAAATGTTCTGTCTCTACATTTTTCTCAGTTGTTCAAATCAAGTTTCTTGGATATGGTGATGTCCTCTGAAGAGATTATGTTTTTCGTTCCTGTCAGTTTATCTGTTATCAAGATATAAAAACTGCTGAATGGATTTCAAGGAATTTTGGTGGAAGGATGAGACATGAGCAAAGACAACACAGATTTCATTCTGCCTCAGATCTAGACTAAGGGGCTGGATCCTGTAGTTTTCTTTCTTTATCACTGTGAAATCTGGTATTTTCACAGATTACTCATTGAATAATTCATGGAGCTTGATGATAAAAATCATTCACATTTAGGGGACTGATATCTATGAGGATTGGAAATTTCCTGCTTCAAACAAAAAATCTGAATATAAAAGATTTTAATGTAGTTTCTTAGGGTTGTTATTATTATTAACCTATCATCTTTCTGCAATGGAGATTATGATTTCATGATCTGCATTGTTTTGTTGGCTTAGCTTTAAGGCTCCATTGAATTTAGGGGGACTCTTCTGAATGTGTTAGTTGACGCAGACTTGAGACTGAGAACTGCTGAAACACTCCCTGAGCTTCTGGCTTCAGATTCTGCTAAAACACAGAGTTGTCTTCTCAAAATATTGTTTTTTCGTCTGAGGATATGTTTGATTCTTTTCCCACTTCCACAGGTTTAAGTATAAGCTACATTCTTAAACCAAATCATAAATTATTCAGACAAACTACGACTGGACCTCAGGCGACCTCCCCGTCTGCCTCACAGCTACTTCATGTTCACCCGTGTTGAGGTTTTTCTATATGGAAATAATCCAGTGGGCACGGAGCCGCTGAGCTCTGTAGTCCGGGGCTCAGGCTCCTGGGGCCCGTTGCCTGGCAGCTTCTATTTCTATCAGCAGCTCCAGCCCTGCTAACAGCTGCTCTCTGAAGAGCCGTGTAATCTAGGAATTCACTACTGTGCTATTACTAGAACACAATAGATCCACGTTGCAATGAAAACTAGATAAAACACACAGTGGGGGGAGGGGGGGGGTGCTTTAGTACAGCTGAAACACAGTTAGACAAACAGCTCATTTAAATGTCTTTGGAAACTGATACCTTTGGACGTGGTTCAATCAAATAAGGCCACCCTTGAAAACTTTTATTTTGGTCCACATGTTCAATCTCCAAAATAAATGTCGTACTTATCATTATAGCAAAAGATAAATAAAGCAAAACAAACATATGTAGACCAATAAAGTTTCAGCTGAAACAAAAGTTTATTACATCATACTCAGAATTTAATTTAAAAAATATATTTTTAAACATCTTTTGAACTTGCAAAGTGAGCTAAGGGTTTTTAGCACCTGATTATATTTACAGGTCCACCTCTTCTTTTAAATATTTGACCTCACCCTTGTTTCCTTAAACTTGCCTTTTCCCCGGAGCTCATAAAGGTTCTCTAGAAAGATTCAAACAACTTCTTGGAAACCTTTGATAGTTAAAGCAGTCTGAGTTTTTATTTACACCAACACGATAACACACTTTTTCAATAAATCCACACAAACACCCAATTTTTTTTTAGAAGCATTTGGTTTTTTGAAGTCTAATCACAGAGAAATGAAAATTCCGGCTTTTCTGACTAATTATACAGATTAGAGCAGAAAATGTGTCTTTTAAACCTAAAACGCAAAACTAATCTGGCGTCTTTCAACATCTGCCAAAATCAAAGAGCACAGCTAAAGTATCAATTACGATTTCGCTTTATTTAGACAATCTCATGCTCGCAGGTGAATAAGAAGATTACTTTGGTCACACAGCGTGTGGTCCTCTGAAAGAAAGGTGAGGGCAGTGCGCCATCTTCTGGGAGGAAACGAGAATGCAAATAAACACCTTTATCAACAGCTTGGCTGTGTTATTGTACAAATTAGGTTACTGATGTGTTTTTATTATTATTTTTACATACGATGCATTCGGGGTAACTCAGAATTCCCTTAACTGCTCGATAAACACAACCTCTCGGCCCAGTCATTAAATTCAACTTAAAGTGTCTGAAAATGACAGAAAATATGGAGTAAGATAAATACACAAGGTTTCTATCAAGACGTCATTTAACGACTTGGTCAGTCCATTCAGTCAGTGCTGGCTGTTGACTCCTCTTCCTGGTACCCCTCCGTCTTCATGCCGTCCAGACCGAGATCTGAATTCTGCTCAGCCGTGCGAGTGTACCGCTCGTAAGTCATCTCGGGGTCAGGATCAGGGGCGTACACGTTCTGCATGTAGCTGTTCCCTGCCGGGTCGTCCAGGATGAGGTGGACGTCCCTTCTCACCGCGATAACGTCCTCTATCTTCTCTCCGAACTCGACCAGCTTGGACGTCCGGTCGGAGGCCACGCTGTCGCCGCAAATGAAGGGGTTCTTGGAGACGATCAGGTCCTTGATGTCTTTCAGCAGCCCCTCCAGGGTGGTGAACTTCCCGCCGAGCGCCGCCATCCCCAGCTCAAAGTCCAGCTCCGGGATGAGGACGAAGCACGTCTCCGACTTGAGCAGGTCTCGGCTCATGTCCGAGGGGTCGGTGATGTGCAGGGTGATCTTGGAGCCCTGGTCCTCCGTGGCGCCCCCCGACTTCACCTCGTTGGTCCGGTGGCCGCAGCTGTCGCAGTTGGTGGCCATGATGATGACCTCCTTGAAGTGAGGGATCTGGACCAGCTTCATGTTGGTGGAGGCGGGCGCGTTGCATTCTGGGCAGTTGGTGTTGAAGACCAGCACCTCGTTCCTCATGGTGTCCAGGTCGTTGCCTGCTGGCTCCTCTTCCAGGTCGTCGTCGGCCCTGATGCCCAGCTGCATCTCCTGCTGCATCGTCCGCTTGAACCAGGACAAGGTGAGGGCCTCGTCCTTCTGAGGGGCCTGCGGGTTCTCCACAAAGCTGTTGCCGGACGGGTCCTCGATCACCAGAGTGAACTCGCTCTCGACATCCTTCAGCTTCTTCAGCTTCCGGATGAACTCCTCGATCTTCTCGGCCACCTCGGGGTGATCGGCCCGCCTGACAGCTTGGTCCTGCTCCAGCCCTGCGACCGCCCGGTCCAGCAGCCCCTCGATGGTGGAGAGCGAGCCCTTCTGGGTGAAGGGGGGGATCTCAAAATCCAGCTCGGGGATCCTGGTGGTGGCGGAGTCCGCCTTCACCACCTCCCGGTCCAGGTCGTTCTTGGTTCGGACCTTGAGGGTGTAGCACACGCCCTGGTCCTGGATCCGGCCCGCGGACTGGATCTCGGTGTTGGACCAGTTGCAGTGCTCGCAGCGGAAGGAGCTGACGATGACCTCCTTGAAGAAGGGGATCCGGGTGAGCAGCAGGCGGGTGGAGCCGTTCTCGTAGCAGTTCATACACAGGCTCTCGATCTCGGAGGGCTGCCAGTCCTCGTCGTCGGCGCTGAGGTCTTTGAAGACGCTGCCGCCTCGCACGCTCTCCTCGGAGATCACAGACATTGTCACGCGTCGAGTTTAATCCGTTTCGCTTCGGGCGGAGGAACTGTTCACCTGCGCTGTGGGGTCGTCGCTCGCGGTGTAAACGGTTGTTCGGGAACTTTCTAGATGTCGAAGCTTCAGCAGCTGCGCACGTTTGAGTAGATCGTGTTGTGTCACAACTTCCGCGTCTTCTTCTTCGAGGACAGTGGGGCGGCCAGGAAAGTCGCTGCTGCTGCCCCCTCTGTTTTGTCATGGTACTGCATACAAAATTAACAATATTTAAAATGATTAAATGATTAAAAAAAAAAAATCATATCTGACTTATTATACGATTACACAGAGTTGTAAATGTGACAATTTATAATATCCAACATGTGGAGTTTCTCCCTCAGAAAGAGATCACACAGGGTTTTAAATTATTAAAATAATTACAGTATCTCATGTTATATGATCACAAAGGGTTTTAAATAAAAATTACATTATCTAACATATTTCCGATCACACAGGGTTTGAAATTATTAAAATAATTACAATATCTATCATGTTATACGACCACAAAGGGTTTTAAATAATAAATGTATACACTATAAACTTTTTGTTTTTGTATTTAATGTATTGTGATAGATTTTAGGACAATTATTCCTCTCACCTAGATTGAGGGTGATTAGTTGAGCTGGTCTGGATATATATAATTTAATATATAATTAATTAATTATTTGAGACGTATAAATTGTGTGCTCCTTCGACGTGCATCACAGTTAATGGCTCTGTTGATTCCTTTTTGCTTTTTTAATTTGGACAATTTTGTGGCGCTGTAGATTGGTTCTCTTCTGGGGAGCTTGCAGAATTGTGAGACAGAGACGCATTATTGCACTTGGTTTTTTTTTAAATTCCGTTTGTGAAAATGTAATATTTAGATTTCAGGAAAAATTCCCTGAGTTTATATTCAGAAGCTTTGTAGCAATGTTGGTTAGAAGTTATGGAGACATCTTCTTGAGGTCTGTCACTGCCTTTAAAAACAACTATTGCACATTATTGTCTTGTTATTGAGTTTTTTTGTATATTTTTAATGCCACAAACATCATTAGTTTCTCTTATTGTCATCTTGACACAGATATCCATCCATAGTGAAAGGGAATAATGCCCTCCCACCTGAAGACCGTCTGCTCAGGTTTCTTGTTGACAACAATGCAGACACAGAGGAGCCAGTCCCATGTGCCAACTGTGACCAGGAAAGTAACAAAAAGGTACTAATACACTGTTGTGTGTAAATGAGTGACATAACTGCATCAAAGAACAAATAGACAAGATACAAACATAAGATACAACTTATATCATATGAAAGCTTAACCAAGGATTTTTAGCAACTCCCAGTAAGAGAAAGGACATGAAGAAAACTTCAGATATCATAGTAAGAGCACATGACTGCTGCATTGTTGTATGTCTTCAGATATCAAAGACACAGGGACACATGCACTTTGGAAACCTGCCGTTGTAATCCAGGACATTAAAACCTCTTGTCTTGATGGGATTACAGAATGTCTCAAATTATTTTGGTCGCTAGAAATAAAACAAACCTGAAAACAGACCTTTTTATTTTTCTGTACAGGAAGCCGGGCTGATGTTCTTCTGTAATACCTGCAGCCAGCCACTGTGCGGCGACTGCAAGGAGCTGACTCACAAGGCCAGAATGTTTTCCCATCATGAGATTGTCACCTTGGCCAAACGCACTAAAGCCAAACACAGGAAGTGCTGTGAGTGTCCTGTGTACTTTACTCCTGAAGAGTTACAGGCCACAGAGGTTTTATTACACCAGTGATAGAATGTTTTTCAGGAGAACTGTTGTCCCACCTTGAATCTCCTGGGCTACGTGTCTGTCATATTCAACTCCAGTGTCTTAGTTTTATATACGTTCAGTTACTTAACTCCTTTGGGCTGAAGTTAAAAAGGCATCTGTGTCTCCGCAGCTCTCCACGAGGAGCCGTACATCCTCTTCTCAACAGAGAACAAGTCAATGCTTTGCATCAAGTGCTTCAGAGACATGCAAGTGTGAGTGAATCCAAGACATACACCACTAATATATTCTGTCTCCTCTCCTCTCCTCTCCTCTCCTCTCTCCTCCTCCTCCTCCTCCTCCTCGACCGTCTGACAGTGACTTGTTGTTTGTTTACCACAGGGAGAGTCGGACTCACTGCATTGATATTGAAACAGCCTACATGCAGGGCTGTGAGATGTTGGACCAGGCTGTGCTGGTGAGAGAGTCCTGTCTGTTCATCTACTACACTGACAACCTGCAATGCAGCATAAGTCTATGCAATTTAAATATAGTTTTTCAAAATAATACTTCAAACGTTTTATAATTGAATAGAGATACATGCAAATTACTTTTGGGGAGATTCTATGTGTGGGTTAGGATTAGGGGTTTGAATAAAACAAATAATTTACTCCTAACCTAATGTGTCAGCTCAAGAAAAATAAACTGAACACATAATTATAGGGCAGAAAAAAACGACCCCCCCATAAAGATATTCAAATCTGCTAGATAAAGATATGTTTTGGGTGAGCGGCATCAAATTGCAATCACCAATAAATACAAGCCCTCTTAATATGCATGGTTTAATGAATTCAAGATCCGTTCATTAGGCTTTGACAAATTAATGAAAATATTAAAAATAACATGTGTTTCGATTCTAAAAAAGTGAAAATAAAATCCTGCATCTGTTCCTTTATCTCACCAAGATGTAATAACTTCTTCTCATACTCAGGCTCCGTTCCTCCACTAAGCAAATAGGTTTTGATAGTTTTTGCATAATCCTGCTGACAAATGAAGCAACAAACAGACACGTGGTGAAAACATAATCTCCTTGTTGGATGTGATTAAAGAGAATACACGAGAGAAACGTAGAAAAAGCCAATTAGCACAACAAGAAAACATTACAACCTAATTAAAAACATCATTGATTGAGTCCTAAGATGCAGGAGAAGCTGTAATGAAGTCAGAGCAGGTAGATTTTCAGTCTGATGACATTTGAATATGAGTTTAGTTTCCCACAGTGACTGACGCCTCCCTCCCTCTCTCGCTCTGTAGGTGGTGAAGGAGCTGCAGACTTCAGCCCGGGAGGCGATCGTCCTGCTGAGATCAATGATAGGAGAAGTGTGTCTAAATGTGGAGGAAGAGGAGAACGCGATCTGCAGCCTCTTCAACAGTCTGCAGGTTGTACAACGATCCTCATCTGAGAGAAACTGAATATATGTCCCTCAAATATTCATCGACTCCAAACCACCACGTTTAGTTAAATCGACAGCTGGATTCCAGATTGAGAAACATCTATAAATACATGTATTTCACCAGAGAATCTTATACATACATCATATCCTTCTGTGAACATATGCTAATGCATCAAAAGTGTGTTTTCATTGAGACGATAGGCAGCTATGAACAGCAGGCTACATTAAAAATATCGAAATATCGAAATTCTCTCTATCTCCATTTATCTCCGTTGAATTCTGACCTCTTGATTGTAAAGAGGTAAAACGTCTCCCTGTGGAGAAACAGGCTTTTCCACTTCTCCTCCTCTTCCTGCAGCTACACGTGTTCGATGCCGACATGTTCGGTCGGTTTGGATTCAGTGCAGGCATTTCTCTTTCTTTTAAATCAATGCTGGTTTCCAATGGCCTTGAATGCTACATGAGATGTGTGTGTGTAAATACACTGCTTCTCACACTCCTGACCAGTACAGGAGCTGACATTAGCATTTCAAACAGTGTGTGATGTTGCTTTTACAAAATACATTTCAACTGCGCTTTGGTGTTCCAGGCGGAATACCTGCTGTTTTGAGGTTCTTTGAGGATTCTGGTGGTCATTATATATAACATACAAATCCATAAGCACATATTCCTCACCACAGAAACTTTAATTTGTTAAACAGCACAGAAATACATCAAATGAACAAACAAACAAATAAAATCCCCGGTAGCAGCCGTCATAAATATCATCACAGTTAAAGCAGACAGTGAGTTGCTCCTCTGATTCCATTCTATTTTGCTTTATGGGAGTATGCATATATAATTATTTTTAATTTGATTGTCTATTGTAAATACAAACAACGCACTAAAACACTCACTAGAATCTGTCTGTAGTGTTTATTAGTCACCTGGTTCAGTCTGACTGTAGTGGCCCGTTAAGTTGCTCCTTTCTCCAGCATTAGCACAGTTTGGCCACTGGGTGTCTCTGTTAACCTTCCTCTGAGGGACAATCCAAGAGAGCAAACCCCACACTGTGGAACTCACACCTACCTTCTTTTCCACTCTCTTGAAAATTCTTCAGGCGTTAAGAACTCAAGGCCGTTTTCACAGCATGAATAAAAGAGGCTGTTTTCTCTGTTTCTCTCCTGACAGGAAAAACTAGCAGAGAGGAAGAAGATTCTGCTGAAAGCAGCTCAGAGGTAAAATGAAATATACAAAGAAAAAATTAGCTTTTTAGTTGCCACAAATCTCACTGTTTACTAAATTGAATGCTTTACTGCTGCTGTCACTGGGACACTTCAAACGTTTTCCTGTTTTATGATGGTGCTGCATTGTACTCAGGGTGATGAATAGCTGCTGCCGGCTTCCCCTGAAATAATCTTGCTCTCAAACAAACATGTTTTCTTGGGGGATTTTCATTTGGACAAAGAGGCTGAATTAGAAACACTTGAGCGGGATCTCAGTTTTTCAAGGACACGGCAGCAGCTTGTACCTGGGTCCTGTCAGTGAACAATGAAGTCAGGTGAAAACAACTGGTGATTATAGACTTACACTGTCAACAGCAGCAACATGGATGCAATATGTAGATTTCAGCTTTGTGTTACATCAAAACAGCAGATTCTCAACAAACTGTAGGACCTGCAGTGGCCTCTACTGTCATGTCAAACCTTCTACACTTTCTCATGTAGCTGTTTACGTTTGCAGCCACAAGACTGTAAAGTGATAAATAATGAAGAAATTACTTTTTATTGACAGCCTCACAAAACCATTAATTTAATGCTAAAATAATTAAATAATTAAATGTTCAACATCCCTTGAGGGATCATTAAAGTTTGATTTAATGTCATCCACCATTGGCAACTAATTAGTCGTTAAGAACAAATTATTGCACATCGGTTTCATTTCATGGAAGATTAATGAGGAGCCAGTTTGAGATAGATACGCTGTTTTAAAATAAACACATGTAGATGTGTTATCACTGCGGTGAAGGATATTCACTTAGGGACCGTCAATAAGTTCCTGTTTCAATCGTGTGATTCTTTTTTTTTATATTACTGTTCATGTAAAATATCAGAAGCACTAACTTCTAAAGAAACTAACTTGGTCCTGTTTGTCTATGACAGAGTCCTGCACCAGGTTGCAGGTAATATATAGATTCATTTAGATTCACAGGTGCTGGTACGAGTATAAATGTAAATAAATATGAGCAGGTTTACTGGTTGAAATCAGATTAGATAGATAGATAGATAGATGGATACTTTATTAATCCCGTGGGAAATTCAGATTATATGAAACCTAATCAGCGGATTTAGAGTCTAACATGGAGCCTATAGGAATTTTTTGACGGTCCCTAAGTGAAAGCCCAGTGATCCAGAGTGAGAGTTTTTCAAATAACCAGCTTAAATCTAACTTCACTGTGGTTGGTTGGTTTCTCCAGTTTATACGAGGCTCCCATTTCCAGATAACAACCATCTCACATGCAAGAAATAAACGAGAACCATTTAGGAGCACTTTATTTTGTTCACTGTGCGTTCCATGTGTACGTGTGCACGAATGAATCAGAATAATTTAGTGCGTGTGAGTGAGTGAGTGTATCGAGTTGCACTCTGTGGGGATCTTTAATGAGATTTCTTTTGTGCCCATGGTCCTCCATCTCTCACTCGTTGCCTGGAAGCCGTCCAGTGGCCGGGTTCCCGGAAGAGCTTTAAAGGCTATTTATGTCGGGCCCTGTGTGTCCGGCCCTGTGTCTCTCTGCTTATGTGTTCGTTACGCGAGAAGACGGATAGATTAGCTTCTGGAAAATATGGAGTGGTTGGGTTGTTCTGCAGCTGCACCTCCCGAGCTGAATCCCCTGTGTAGTTGGACACGCGTGGAACTGAAGGTGTAGCGTTACATGTTCATGTGTGTTGTGTTTGTGTGTTTGCAGTCAACACGAGGAGAAGGAGAAAGCACTGAAGGAGCAGCTGTCACATCTTACTGCGCTTTTACCGACCCTCCAGGTAGAGTCACACTTATAATAAACTAGAATGGCATCAGAGTGCACACCTGCCCCAAGGCCCAACAATCCTCCTGAATTCAATCAAGCTGCACGAATATCACACTCTGATATCAAAGATAACAGTTGCAGAAATATGGTGGATTTTATTTTAAAGGGAGAACATTTTTAAAAACAGCCTCCTGCTATGAAATGACATATTCCTGGATACACACATAAATTTAATGGGTTTATATTGCATTTTATAATCTCATCGTATTTTTTAATACGTAAAATCTTAATCTGACCAGAGAAAAGTTGTGGTGTCTTATTGGTAAATGTTCTTTTTTATAAAGCGCTTTACAGTACAGTGTTTAATCATTCAACCTTTTCACACACACACATTCATACAGCACGTCTATGGGCAGTACTTTTTCTATAAGGGGAATTTTGAGGTTCAGTATCTTGTCCTCCGACACTATGGCAAAGTGGGAAAGACCGGGATCGAACTGCCGATTGTCGAGAATACAGCTGATTATATTCATCCACAACAATGATGATAGTGTTGGGGCCCCCCAGGTCCCTTTCAACTGGGGCCCTTAAAGTCCTTTGAAGTGCCCCTGAGTTTAACGTAGCACGTTTAGTATAACATTTAAATGCTAAAGTAAAGTGATGTTAAGCAGTAAAGTATCTCAAAACTGTAGTAGAGTAAGTGTATTTAGTTACTTTCCACTACTTCTTCACTTTGTGTAGTTTACTGTGGGATGAACTTAATCCGATTTGATATCAGATTTAATCCATCATGGTCTAACTGAGGTCTCACTGTTAATCTGTGATGTGTTCAGGTTCATCTCGTCACGTGCTCGGCCTTCCTCAGCTCGGCCAACAGGTTTGAGTTTCTGGACATGGGCTACGTGAGTATACATCGGGAAGTGGAGGAACATAAACCAAGAACTACGTCTATTATAATAATTACATAATGTAAATAAAGTGTTTTATGAATTCTAACAGAATCACTGCACAATAGATAAGGAGAAAAAGAGAATTCAAATAACAAAACCCATCATTAAGACTGAATATTGAAACCAAAAACAAATGAATTTAGGGGTTGAAGAATATGTAGTTTGTAGTTTGTCCTGAAGACGTTGGTAGAGAGGGACATCACATATCAGCTGGACTGAACTGGTCTTGAAGTGGAGTCTGTCTGTCACGCCTCAGTGAGGTGCAGCGGGTCACTGACTCAAATCCCCGTGTTCTTGCTCACACAGCAGCTAATGGAGCGGCTGAAGAGGATCGTGAAGCTCCCTCATCGCCTGAGGCCGGTTCAGAGCAGCAAAGTGAGTGTTCACGTGGAGCTGGAGGAGGTTTCGCTCAGATTGGGATCGAACACAAGACGCCTGATTAGTTGTGTCACTGGTTCCCAACTGTTTTCATCTCTGAGACTCGAAAGCCAAGAACCATGTTTTTCTGTATTTTGTCTTTTCTTTTCCTCATTTCTTGAGTTTAATAGGTGTTTGTTTTGGAAAGCATAACACATTATATGAGAGGGGTGCTGTACTGGAAGAGAATTCCACTGACTTCACTGTATAGCTGTCAAACCCTTGATAAATGACTGTGAGATGTACAGTAAGTGCACATTTTCAACCTGTTTTCACAGAAGACTAAATGACTGTCTCTCTGTCCGTCTCCCTCCAGATCAACACAGACTACCGGAGCGAGTTCGCCCGCTGCCTGGAGCCCTTGCTGCTGCTGGGGCCGCGCTGCCCCCCCTCTGTGGCCGGATCTCTAAGTGTTGCAGCAAGGTGAGATGAGTTTATCATTAGTGTGGTGACTAATTGATCCTTTCCTTCTGCGATGTGCCCCGGATATCACCACAACATCCTCTGGACTGCTCCAAGGAATTAGAAACGTCCTGGACAGAACATTTCACACTTGTTTGGCATCCTAACGCTAGACCCCCCCCCCAAAATGGTTTACAACTACAGATGGTAGACAGCGATGAGTAGAGTGAGAGGAGAGGCGGCGCCACGCTGAGTCCCACTATGGCAGTTATCCTGTCTGTCAGTCTGTCGGTACTCTGGTATGTTTACGAAAGTCACCTTGTGGCAGAGCGACTGGCAAGGAGGCCGTTGATCCTGTTTTAGAAAGGACGGACAAGTCGTGGATAGACATGTTTTCTGTTTGCCGCCTTGAAGAGAAGTTATATCGAATTTGCTTGTAATCTGAGGTAAATAAAAACCTTTAAACATCACAGAAAACGTCTTTTAACTCACTTAAGTCCTTTAACAGTTGAGGGAAATCACGAGGAAACACAATATTAATTTGACGACCTGTCACATTCAAGGTTTTACATTCCTTTACCTCACATCCCTCCACGTACACCCCCCACGTCCCTGGACCAGTATTTTTTTCCACATCACCCACCGGTGTCAGCATACTGACAACTCTCCTCTCCAACTTGTTTAGTGCTCGGCCAGTGCCAGTGCAAGACGCAGAGAGAGGGCAGGAATTGGTGGCCGGGGGGCTGGCACTATTTTTATCGTAATTTCACAGAACTCTCTGGGAATGCGTCTGGAGCGGTTGTGGGCCGCTGTGTTCCAGGCCGCTGATGTCACGGCTTCAGCGCGGGCAAAGACTTTAATTGGCGTCACTGGTGGGAGGACAGGGGCTGGGTGGCAGAGGGTGACGTGTGTGAAGCAGCAGAACGAGAGGAATACTTGTTATAGACAGGTTGCATCAACACTGGAGAGGGAAGGAGCAAGAGGCTGCCACAGGTGAGTGGATGTGGATCTTATTATTTTTTAGATCTTTGCGGTCTATTATCTTATTTGGTGCAATTTTCACATTCAATAAATTAAGCTTGAGACATTTGTCATTGGGATAAAGGCTTGAAGAAATGTGTTTTATCAGATGTGCTATCACAGGCTGGTTTTCCACTGTTTTTAGGCAAATTTCTGTTTAATCCTGCGGCAACATAAGAGGAAAACATGTGTGTAGCTACATGAGATGCCTGACTCCACAGTTTGTCTGCTTCAGGAGGAGGAAACAGGCTTTTCCTCACCGTATGGTTGTTCAGAAAACCGCCCACAGGGTGTGTAGTCTATTATTGGGCCCCACCACTTATCAGCCATTAATGCAGGATGCAAAGCGGCCAGCTGGCTGACTGCACCTTTATCACAATTTCACAGAATAGAAGTTGTGCCGGGTTCTTTCATGCAGCCGATGCTGCTGCTGCTTAAATTGGCTGTGCGGGGACACAGAGGACAAAATTCACAAATTATATGGAGAGGGATGTTTTCACAACTCGACTGTCGGGAAAAATAGATTCAGGGCCGTTTGGGACAGGTTCTGTTAGAACCCAGATGGATGCATGTTTATCTAAAAGACTGGTTTTGTGCTAGATACATTTTAACACGGTTCTTGAAGGTGACTCGGGAGATGTGAGTGATCAGAGTGACACTCATGGCACATGACACATGGAGTAAGAGTTGAATATTTTATATTTACTTTTATTTTCAAATCTGAATTTTAAACGTATTGGACAGAAAATGATCAGATCCCTCACTTGGATTTAAAGTCAAATAGAAACTTGGAGAATTTGGAAATACTTTTTCGTGTTGAGGCAATATTCACTTAATTATGTAGAGATAATAAATCTACCATCAAGGTTGAGCTTGACAGAAGCACTTAGCTGGAGCTTAGCAGCTCAGGATCAAGGAGTAGAGAAGTTGCATCAACATTATTTTTGTTGACTGAGAAAAAGTCTTTGAGGCCCTGATACAAAATCTGATAAAGATCAAGCAGAAAACACATTTAATTGGATTTGATTTGATATAGAGAAAGTTAACAAAGTTATACAAATCTTCGATGTAGTCAAAGGTAATATGTGACATTCAATAATAGAAACCCAGGATCTGTTTTTTTTGCAGGCAGTGAACACACAATTCCCCACTGACAGCAGCAGAAAGCTCAGGAAGCCAGACTCAAAACAATCTGAATATTGCACTGTAGGATCTCAGTGGTTTGATCTGTGCATGGAGCAGAGCTGTTCATATACAACCCATGCAGCCTGAGCAGAGCTGAGTGTCGAATTTATTTAACATGAAGCTTTAATCCTCCCGTGGTTTTAACAGACAGAGCTCAGCTACAGGTCATATAAAGCTGACGGCAAAACAAAGGTCGTAAAATGTTCAGAGCACAGTTACAAATGTGGGAAGTAAAGGCAGCTGTGATTCTTTGACTTCCTCCTCACCTCAGGCTCCAGTCGCCTCTCTCCATGTCCTGCCGCTCCCCGTCTCTCAGTGAGATGCCTCTGGGCTCGGTGCTGGGGCGAAGGCCGACGTCTCATCGCAACATCTGCACCAAGGTCCTGCTGGCCGAGGGAAGGGAGACGCCCTTCACCGAGCACTGCCGCAACTATGAGAACACCTACAGGGTCAGAGCTCTGAGTGTGCACTTCACCTGGCATCTGTACACGGATCAAGTCTCTTTAATATCATATCTAATATAAACGTGTGGATGTTTACAGACCCTCCAGACGGAGATCCAGAATCTAAAGGACCAGGTCCAGGAGCTGCACCGAGACCTGACCAAGCACCACTCCATCATAAACACAGAGATAATGGGCGAGGTCCTGGACAGGTCGCTGCACATCGACAGCCAGATCACTGCCCAGTACTCCACTGTGGAAACTGTGAGGGTCGTGTTTGAAGAGGTGCCTCCACCAGACTAAAACAAAGTTTCTACAGATCTCCAAGCTTCACACTAACTAGTTTTACTTACCGCTGTAAATGCAGTTTGCTGACGATGCAGAGAGAAACGAGGACAAAGTAGTAAAATGTCAAAGTCTCCCACGAGTCGACTGCAGTTCATCTGTTTTACTTTATGAGCTTCTTCGTGTTTTCTTCTCAGATCTGGGAGGAAACTTTCCAGCGGGTCACGAACGAGCAGGAGATCTATGAAGGTTCGTCTCCAGCAGCGACAACGAGGAGAACAACCAATTGTTGGTCATTTTGTTTGACTGTTATTAAACATAATTTTCTTTGTGCGCTGACTCCAGCTCAGCTTCTGGACCTGATGCAGCTGAAGCAGGAGAACTTCTCCTTAACCACCATCGCCAAACAGATCAGCCCTTACATCTTATCCATCGCCAAGGTCAAGGAGAGACTGGAGCCCAGGTGCTGAGTTCACAGGGAGTTTGTCCATCTGCTGCCAAACCAGTTGATCACTGACACTTGACTGAAATCCCTCTTGAACTCCACCGTTTGATATGAAGCACCACTGTATGAATCATTAGTATGTATAATAATGGAAAGGAAAACAACAACAGAAATGTGTAGCTTCGTCATTATCACAAACACGGGCCATGCAGATTAATCAGTTTAGCAGCGTGTAACTATTACTCTAAGGAAATTGTCTCCAAATACCTTTTTAAGATGAAAATACATAATTATGACCTGTCTTCTAAAGATGTTCATCCTCAGTAGGAGCCAAATACTGAGAGAGAGACTCAAACATTGCTCTTTTTGTATCAGCTCCGACAACTTCAGAAATAGACATATTTTTTAAATATGTTTTCCAGTTTTCAGGAGCCGAAGGAGCAACGTGACGACCGAACAGAAACGATGCTGAAAATCTACGAAGACGGCTCGATAACCAAGGACGGTCAGGACAGGTATCAATACAACTGTAGTTTCTCTACGTGTAAACCAAAACCTGGTCTTAGACAAAATTATAACTATAAAGAAATAGAGTTATGAGGATTTTGATTGTAATGTGATCGGGGCCAGACTGAAAACTCTTTTAATGAGAAGGAGGGAGAAGTAGTTAGAAAACAGCTGGAACTAGAAATACCAAGGAAGATGTGGGTATACTGACAACACCCCCCCCCCCCAGATGTTACCAGTTGACCTCTGTGTTGACCCTGCTCCTCGTTTGTTCTCGCCGACAGTGACAACCAGACGTGTGTCACCGACCAAGACAGAGACAAGAACCACCGTCCACTGGTCCTGGAATCAGGGGACAGCTCCGTCAAGGCCGATCATCCAGGCAGGCCGAGGGGGGGGGGGCCCACGGAGACGTCCAGCCACAATGAGATGTCTTCATAAACACTGTGTCATTAGATTTCTCACCCCTCCCCTCTCCCCGGCCCTGTGGAGCAATGGACCTGACTTCAGCTGCAACGAGCCCAGGATGGTTTGTGACTTCTTCTTCTTCTGTCGCGTTTCTTCAGCAGCTGTCACCGGCTCCAAAGGCGGAGGTCAAGGAGTCGTGGAGCTGTCACACGGAGAAAAGCCTCCTCCATCCGAGCGGGCGGAGATAACGATATCGGAAACAACGCGTTGACATTGTTTAAAAAAAGAAAAAACCCGGACGGCTGTAACGAGAGAATAATCTCACTTCTCCAGACTGTTTGTTTTTGCACTGTTAAAATGATGAAGTGTGCCGAGGGTGTGACCGATCGCTCCCTTTTGTCTTTTTATCTACAGTGGGTGTAGAATTGCTTTTTTTTGCCGTATCTGTTCTTTGCATATAAAACATTTCTTTTCGGTGACTGAAGCCTGGTGATGAATGAGCGATTCCCTGCAGGTGGGGGCCGGTGTGTTGATGTGTTTGTCATTCCGGGTGTGGGTGGGGCAGAGGGTCACGTATTGATTTGTTTCATGGGTATCATGTCGTGCATTTAGTCTCCTGCCAAATGAGGCAGGATGGTGTTGTGTGTGTGTGTGGGGGGGGGGGGGTGTTCTTTTTCACTGCAGTTTCTACATCGTCATTCAAGGGATATAAAAAAAAAAAATTGATTTACAGACGTGTCCAGATGTTGGCCTTCACCTCAAAACTCCAATTTTTTATTTTTTAGACCCGAGCTCAATAACCCCGGGCGAGCGAGGAGCTGCTGCAGGAGAGATATTCCTCCTGGTTCTCCTCTTAAATCGACTGCAGCTTGCTTTGAGGCGTTTGCCCTGCAGGACATCAGCAGGTAGCTCTCCTACTTCCCCCCCTTCTCTCCTCTCTCCCCTTCAGCCTTAATTAATCTTGTTAGTAATAAAATAGAATCTGTGTAAATTACCAACAAGAGGGAAGGAACGTAAAGATGTTTACGGCCCCACTGCAAAGGGGAAGGGTGATCTCCAAAGTAAATCAATTCTCTCTTCTCTTTTTTCTGTAATAGGGCTTTTTTATTAAGACAAAAAAATAAAAACATCTTGGAGAAACATACACAGGAGTGTTTCAAGGTGAACACACACACACACACACACACACACACACAGACACACACAGACACACACACATGCTACAGAGGCAGGGACGGCCCCTGTTCTCAGCGCAGGTAAGGATAATAACGAGGAGGCAGACTGATGGCTTCACAGAACACAAGGGGGGGGGGGGGGGGGGGGGGTGGTATTTGCATCACAGTGCCGGAGTTGAAGTGGGCTGGTTTCAGATCTGCTGCTTCACGGGAACATATCGGGGTCACGTTGGCCTCAAGGAACACTGGAGGAGTCCGAGCTGCGGATTCATTAAAAATACATTTGTGACAGCGGAGTAACGAATGGCTGTGCCTGTGCTTTGCTCCTGAACACCGTCCCCATGGTCATTCATCATCTGCACTCATCCAACCACCGGGTCCATGCTCACTGTTGATTATTCTCTCTCTCTCGCTCTCTCTCTCTCTCTCTCTCTCTGCCGGGCTCCCTCACCTGCTGCTGGAGGCAGAATTCAACTCCGAGGAAGAAAATAACTGGTATTTTATTTTTGGAGAAGACAGTCCTTGGCACATTTAGTTCATCAACTGATTTCTCCTCATTTGTTTTTTATGCCCGGGCCACACTCATACTCAAAGATATTTCGCAAAGTGAATTTGCTTTTCAAACATTCTGTGTTTCCGTGTTTCTGTGTTAAACTGAGCATTTGGGAAACGATATCACAGTTTACTCCGCACATGTTGGTTTGTGTAATGAGCAGAGACACCAGACACAACAGCAACAGCAACGATGGCGGCTCTATACCAGTTCCTCTATGTCTGGTTATCACTAATACTAGATCACAGCTAAATTAATTTGGAGTCATTTTGTCGTGTGTGCGTCTGGACGGAGACATATTTTAAAAACCAAGGTTTTGCTGATGGAGATTTCTTAAAAATCCTCAGGGGTTGATCTAGGGGTGGGACTATGGGGGGCACTGGCCCCAGCTTAAATCCAATTGGCCTTGAAGTGCCCCTGTAGATCATTAGACTTAAAAAAAAAAAACTAGTCACTTTGTAACAATAAACATGATATTTCATTCTCTAAGCTTTTTTGAAGTACACAATTACTGTAATACCTAAATATAATTGATACTTCATTTAGAAATATCCTATAGAGTAGTTGATGCTTAAGAGCGGACAAACCTTAACTCCATCCACTTCACATTACCACAGAGGATACACCAGAAGAAGAAGTCTGCCTCTGAGGAACCATTATTCAAATGTAAAGTCATCATCATCATGTAATTGAAGAAAAAAAACATTAAAGACAAAAGAGAAAGATAAAGATCAGATGAATGTTTAATGGTCTCCATGGAAAAACTGGGTCACCGAAGAAACGAATTAGACCAAATAGAACAGATTGAGATAAAACCACAAATGGTTAAATAATGAGAATGAAAACACATGGACGTCTTAATCGTGCTACACAAAACTGCGGCGATGAGCCTCGAGAACTGCAGCGCTGCAGTTTTACAGATTAATACATTTCTGTAGACTTTGATATAGATGGGAGCTTTAAAAGACGATTACAGAACAGGGGATTTTTTTATTTAATAAAAAATGATATTAGTTCTCTCTGGTTTGTTGCCAGTAGCAGGTGATGGTCGTTTGCCGAGAGCTTCTGCCATCGTTGTGTTGACAAGACGAGAGGTTGTGACTCGTCCACTGACTCACTATCAGAAAGTGACAGGACAGACTGTAACTTTAAATTCAGTCAGAGCACAGAGGACGATATGGTACGACCCCCGAAAGTGAAGCCAAGATATCTTGATCGCCCCCTGTTGGCGGGCTACAGTATAGGTCATAAACCCCACCTCCTTATCATTATATTTCCAAACATGGTTTCTGTGATTGCCTAAACTTATCTATAGGCCCTTTAATAAGTGGAGTAGATATGTGGAACTGAAGATCAGGGGAGAACCTCGATTTTCACGTTGAGGTTTGAGTGAAGGTCTCAAATCACTGCTTTCATTGGAGGATCCAGTGTTTTAGGAAATCAATGCTCACTGAGAAGTAGAATTCAGGATTTCTCAGCCTCTTCTTCTTTCATGATGGTTCTTTTGTCATGAATTTATAAGGACCCCCCCCCCAGGAGACAGTGTTAACAACTGCAGCCAATCAGTCCTTTGCCTAATGTCGAGGGGGTTTGTCCCCCCCCCCCCTTCTCTGTGGGCCGCCGTGCGATTGGAGGGGAAATGGAATCAATGCCGATGGCGTTATCACCGGTGGCAGATGGACGAGGCTACAGTGTGAAAAGGTCAGGGGGTTGAGAGAGCGCCCCCCGGGGGACTGGAGATGCTCCAGGCATCAAAATGTCATCCCGGAATCAATATCACCTGCGAACACTGGTTTTCATCTCTGAGGGTTTTTGATGTGTCTGCTCCTTTTCTCTCTGTTACTGATCCAGATGTTCAACAATCCTCCTTCACTTCCTTTTCCTCCACAAATATCTGCCCACCCGGAGGAGACGGATTATTTCTCCTGTGCATCTAAACTCAAACACAGACCTGTAGGTCACGGCATGTCAATATATTTCATCACTCAGTGCCCCCCCCCCGCTGTATGATTGACCCAGAAGTCACAGCCAGAGGTTTCAGTTTGATCCCAGCTGCTCTCAGGTTCATGTTTGTATTCCCCGCCCCCCCCCCCCCCCCCCCCCCCCCCCGCTCTGCCTGCATCGGGAAGTGCGAATGAAAACGTGCTAATTATCGTTTTCGTTGTGTTCATTTATTTAGAAATAATTGGGAGTCTGCACTCAGTGGGAAAGTCTGGTTTATATTGAGTTCATGTTTTCTGCAGATAGAAAACACAGCGGTGCACTGGAATACTGGAGCCAAATAAAAAATATTGTTAGTTAAAATAAAGTGAAGTAAAATGAGTTAGATAAAAATGCAGTCGAATAAAAGTAAAGTGAAAAGTACAGATTTATGTTATAAAATAACGATAAATTATGAAACTATTGAATTCAAAGGCCACTTTCGAGCAGCAGGAAAAGATGGAGATGTATAAACAACATTAACTTTGGCCACAGGAAACACAAGCAGCTTGTTATCGATGCTCCTCTTTAACACTCGTCTCAAGTCGCCACTGAGAAGAGTTTTGTTTTGTTTATCAACGTGATTCGAGTGAGTTCTTGTGACAAACAGATAAACAGCGCCCATCGCAGGAAGCAGCTGTGGAGAATGTGTCCCTGAAAATGGAAAAGTCTAAATCTTAGATTATGTTGCTGATGAACAAACATGTCGGCAAAAGTATTTCAGCATTTAGCGTTAAGCCAGACGCAGCTTGAGCCTGATGGTGACTCCACATGTGTTTTGTTTTGGGACAGTTTCTGTGGTGGTGCATTAATTCAGGTCTTTTCACTTGTTGCCTTCTCAAACCGTTATATACCATATATACTTATATATAGAAAAAGATAAATAACTTGTAACCTTGAAACTGGTGAGTTTCTCTCCTGGGAAAATAGAAAAATCCTGCGAAATAACTGAAATGAACAAAGCAACATAAGGAAAAAAAAAAGAAGCAATATCAAGGTATTGAATCAATAGTTCATATGAAACCCTATGAGTGTTATTGCCTGTGTTGAATCAACACTGTGCAGTATTGATTCTGATCAGTTTAAAGTTTGATAAAGAGGCCGAATGTTACTTATTTGATATTTAACTCAGACACCAGATCAGTTGTGCAGTGGATTTTCTTTAAAAAAAAATATGAATTAAGCACTAAAAGTAGTTTCTTCACCAAATATGTTTTTCTGGATTCAACATAAATCAGATTTCAGAAATATTAGTCTCATCTCGACGCTGTTAATAAGACGTCTGCAGCTCTGACGCCCGCAAACTCATTCTTTCATAACCCCCCCTCGCTAACGCAATAACAGAGCTGACAAATTGAGTTCCCTTCTTATTGCGTCCAACAACAATGGCGGCAGCGGGTGAGCGTGTCCTTGAACGGGAGGAATCACAGGTGTGAGCCCGAGGACGTGTCAGGACTCCGGAGAGCGAACCCGGCGGCTCCGTGTTAATCAGCAGCTCGTTGGTTTCTCCACCATCGACCTCCCCACCAGTTTGTTTTTCCATTCCACAGTCCCGGCCTCCCAGTGTGGTCAGAAGCTCTGAGCAAATTAATCATTAACACAGGTTGCCTGCTGCTTAAGACCCTCCCCCAGACCCTCAAAGAGAAATCCAGCTACAAAATACAGATTATTGGGATTATTTTATTTAATTGATTTTAGGTGTTACCCTGCTTTTGGGCAAATTTGGCCTCGTCGCCGATGTGATTTAACTTTATTAAAACCAATGATGTCAACTCAGAGCTGCAGGCAGAAAGCTGGACTGACACTCGGGCAGGTCACAGGAAACTAAGACAGGTAACGAGGTGACAGGCTGGAGAGTTGACCACAGCACAGAGGGAGTCCCAGTGAGACACGCAGGAGGACGGAGGGAACATCACAGGAGGTGAACTCTCAGGTAGAAATACAGCAAAGACAATAAGGAACAGATGTGTAGGTGGGCGGGGACGTCTCAGTGGCTGCTGGGAGAACGAGGACATCTGGAGCATTTACGGGAATAAACAAACTCAGTTAAAATCCAATTAGAAACCAGTTTAAGAGTCCAGGCCTTTCAAGGGCGCCATTTTTGGTTTACTCTCCAGATACCATGTGATGTACGTTTTGATCACATGTCTAATGTGCTGTGTGAATTACGATTCTCGAGGTCGAGCTAGAAGTTAGTTAGAATTGATAAATTTAGAAATGTACCAGTGTGGCTTTATATTTGGCTTCAAATTACATCCGGATGTTTGGAGCAAATTTAGAGCATTGTGTAAGTAAATCAAATTACAGACCAATTGAATGAAGCTTGATTTAACTGAAAGAATTCAGAGTCGGTGTGAGACACAAACTCTTGCCTCAACTTCTCTCATCTACGTCCTCATTATCAGAGGAAACTTTTGATCCTCACGTTGCCTCAGTCTCTCCACTAAAACTTACTGGAGTTGGACTCAGACCCTGAACATGCTTCATATTGTTCAATCAGTGGAATGTTAGCACACGTTCCTGCGTCTGGATGTGAACAGGATCGTTTCTGTCGCTGCTGCGCTGACACAGTTTCCATCCATGTCTTCTCCAGAGGCCCAGGAGGCTCCACCAGATATAAAGAGTTAACAAGGCTGCAGCCTCAAGGGCTCAGAGCTCCGCAGCCCACACACTCGAGGGACAATGGAGCATTCAGCCGGACCAGAGACGACAAAGAAAGTCATCAGGGACATAAACCTTGACTCAAAGTTCACATTCTCTGTTTACTACTGTTCTGAAATGTATTAAGGAACAGTGACCCTCACCTGCAGGGACATGCATGGGTGAAATATGAAAATCTGGTGTTTTATATTGCAGGTACAGGTATTATGATTCTACTTATGCTTGTTGTATATTTTCAGAAAGAGAAAAGGAGAAGAATACTTAATTTTCAAGAGGCTTGTTTCCTTTTGGGACGAGCACACAGATGACGGTGTGGTTTGTGCCGAGTGGGGCAGCGTGAGGTGAGTTTTGACAAGCTCTCGCTGAAAATGGTTTACAGCTCAGGGCTGGAGTGTCTGTGGGAAAGTGCACAGCGGAGTAAGAGAAGAAGAGGAGGAGGCCAGAGGACGAGAGGACGAGAGGACGAGAGGACGGGAGGAGCAGGAAGATGAATGTGTGTTCTGGCTGGATAAATAAAAGCAGGCAGACAGAGGGATGTTCGAGAGGAGCAGGGTGAGAGCAAACACAGAGAAGAAGACAAGAATTACACGAAGACACGGGAATAATTTAAATGATTCAAATATAGAAATCCACTTAACCTGCACATAACAGATATTGGTCTATTTTTTATTTCCAAAGAAATAAAGAAGAAAAAACAAGGTGCAAACAAAACATTTAAATTCAGTACCGACCTTGAAATGAAAAAGAATTAAAGCACAGAAGCAGCATTTTCATGAAAGAACCAGAACTTAGTGAAGGTTTGATCACAGCAGCAGGCGAAACTGTCTTTGTACCTTTGAAGCAGTTTTTTTATTTTATCTTGTTCAAACCCAGTCTTATTCAGAATGAGTGTCATGAAGCTGAAGCTGTGACAACGTCTGTTTTAATTGAGGATACTTTCACATTTTCATGAGGATCCAGAAGAAACAGCACGAGAAACAATAAGTATTTAACAGGGATCAAGTATTTGAACTACCGTACTTTCCGGACTATTAGCCGCACCTGAATATAAGCCGCAGAAGCTAAATTGCATGATTTGTACATATACAAGCCGCACCGGACTATAAGCCGCAGGTTTTTTATGTTTACCGTAATTACCATATGGTTCGTGCACAGAGGGGATTGTCGGGAAAGATGTAACTGTTTGGGGAAGCTCCCATTTATTAAAATTTCAACAAAAGTTGCATATATGCATAACGTTTTCAACCATTTAGTGCAATAGTAGCTACAGAACATATAAAGCTACAACAACAAATAAATTGCCTGTAACACGACAGTAAGTCTAAATTGCAGTAACACAACTGCTTAAAATATACGGTTATCAGCCTACCAGAAAAGTTATTACCATAATCCTCCTCTTCATCTTCATCAACAAACAAAGTGCCTGTTACACGACAGTAAACCTAAAATTGCAGTAGCACGGTTGCTTAAAATACGTCATTACCGTAACCCTCCTCTTCATATTTGGTGAAGTACATGGCTGTAACCAGAAAAGTCAAGTCATTAATCCTCATCTTCGTCTTCTTCCTCCGTACTAAAACCACAAAAGTCCTCATCTTCAGTGTCTGAAACAAACAGGTTCAGGGCTTCGTCAGCCACTCTCCCCTCTCTTTCGATGTCGCTCTCAAAACCAACGAACTCCTCTTCGTCACTGTCGGAATCGAACAGCCTCTGAAAAGCCTCAGGTGTGGCGGCGTCCTCCTCTCCATCACGCAGCAGTCCAGCCTTTCTGAACCCGTTGGTGATTGTGGATTTTTTCACACTCCTCCACGCCATCAGGATCCACTCGCAAACTTGTGCGAAAGTGGCTTTTCTCATGCGACCCGTTTTGGTAAACGATTTATCGCCGCTCGTCATCCACGCCTCCCACTGAACGCGTAGTGCCACTTTGAACGCACGATTAACACTGATGTCGAGTGGCTGCAAATGCTTTGTTGTGCCCCCAGGAATCACAGCCGGAACGGAGTTTGTGCTCTTGATGGCTGCTTTAACCGAATCTGTTATATGCGCCCTCATACTGTCCAAAACGAGCAAAGCTTTTTTTTGCCGAAAGTATCCTCCAGGGCGTTTAACATAGCACTCATTCAGCCACTCCTTCATTACGCTTTCCATCATCCACCCTTTCTTGTTGACTTTAAAAGAGATGCCGTTTGGGATCTTTTCTTTTGGCATTGTAGACCTCTTAAAAATCACCATTGGCGGAAGCTTCACTCCAGATGCTGTGCAGCCAAGAACACAAGTGAAATTTGTTCGCTCGTGTCCGGTGGTTCTCAACGTGACGGACGATTCACCTTTCTTGTTAACAGTCCTAGTGAGAGGCAGGTCAAATGTTAATGGCACTTCATCCATATTTATGATCTGGTCCGGTCCAATGGAATATTCCTCTATCTTTCTTTGTGGGAATTCGCCGAAGTTTGTTATTCTTTCCTGGTAGTCGGGAGGGAGTTGCTGGCACACAGTCGTCCGCGCCCTGATAGACAGTCCCTTTCGCTTCATAAATCTGAAACACCAGGATGGTCCACCTCTAAAATGTTCAATTTTCATTTCGGTGGCGACTGTTTTGGCCTTCAGTCGGATCTGCACGGTGGAAACACCTCGGCCGTCTGTTCTTTGTGTGTTCACCCAATCTTCGAGAACGTCTTCAAGTTCGGGCCATTTGCTTTTGTGACCTCTGAAAGCTTTTTTTGACTTTTTGCACTGAGACAATTCTTCCTGTTGGCGTCTCCAACGTCTCACCATTGACTCGTTGATTCCAAGGTTACGTGCAGCGGTTCTATTTCCTTCGTTTACTGCCAAATTGACTGCCTTTAACTTAAAAGCTGCATCATATGCATTTCTACGTTTGTTTTCCATAATGAGGGTGTCTCACAAACTGTCTTGCGCTCGCAATGTCCGTCTTTCTCGCTGTCGTTCTGTCTCGTACCACTGTCGCGTGTTGAAGCAAATGTGACGTCAACATGGTGGATGGTAAAATCCATGGATTTAGGTATCCCCCCAGTGGCCGTTAGCTGTAAAAATCCATAGACAAGCCGCACTGTTATATAAGCCGCAGGGTCGAAAAATGGGGAAAAAGTCGCGGCTTATAGTCCGAAAAGTACGGTAAATAATATAAAATAAAAGCTTAATTAAAGATCAGTCTGAGTAACTTTCTCCTGGTGTAAAGATGGGACTTTTTAATTGGGTTTAATTACAAATAAAATGACAAAGACAAGGTTTCTCAACTAAAGACTTTATGAAGATGGACGACATGACGGCTACACAAAAGTGAAGCCACAGTATCCCAGTTGCCCCCTGGTGGATGGCTGCAGTATAGCTCATAAATCCCGCCCCTTGTAACAGATGGGACATGGACCAAACAAAAAAGGTCACGTTAAATAAATCGTCTCCGTTTTCTTCGTTAAAAACCGGGTGAAACATCATGATTGACAGCTGAGTGTGAGTCGCCATTGGTCGGGCATGTCTATGGGCGGGACCTTGATACCCTCAACTCCCTCCCCCGATTGCTAGTGCGCAGCCCAAGATGGCAGAATTCGTACCTGGGTTATTCCAGCTTTAAAACTCAAAAACAACGAGCGGAGGTGGAGATGTGTTGTGCATCTTTATTTACAGTCTATGTTCTCAATCCACAGTCATACAAGAAGTAGAAATGAACATTAGTGTTGATTGTGTAACTTCAAAAAAATACAATTGCAACAAACTGAAGTTTAAAGTTCTGACCTTACGTCCGGTTCTCACAGCGCTGAGCAATGATTGCTTCACACATCCACAGTTACCACATCTCTGCTCTGTCACTTACACTAATTGGGATCTAAAAACAGGAACTTTGAGCTCGACACACTTTCAAAAGAGAACCGAGTGTTAAAAATACAAAAAATACAAATTGGGGAAATCGCTCAGGGAAGTCGGCAGCCACAGCTCTGACCTCAGTGTTTAACAGAGAGAGTACACACTGAAGAGTACACACTTCATGTTCTCTTCAGGGAATGACGTGCACAGAGCTGCTGGGGAAATATAAAGATTCAAAGTCACGTATCATTGGTGATGTTAAATCAATGTCTCATATCTGCTGCTTGTACATCACAGGAACATCTTCTGATAAGCAGTTTGTCAGGATCAGGACTGAGAGGTTATGTTTTCACCCCCTGTCGGTTGTTTCTTGATGGTCAATTTGATCGTCAGCAGGATTTACACAAAAACAACCACACAACTCAAAAAAGAGTCAAAAAAGATCCCAATAAGTGTAGATGTGGATCTGGATGAAGGGGACGGACGCAGGACTTTCAAAAATGTCACAATTTTACCGTCCGGCACATTTAGGCAATAGATTTCGATGAGTGTGTGCAATCTAATGCAGGGGAATTCTGTTATTTTTCAACCTAACTCTAAAGGTTCTTACAAAACTTACAAGCCAGACTCTTAGGAAAGACCTGATACATCAATTTGAGCCTTTTAGGGGACATTTCATGGACGGTCGCAGTTGCCCCATAGGATTACATTGTACTGCAGCTTCTGATGGAGACGTTCTACTGGACTGATTCTGAAGTTGTTGTTTTTGTGAAGCACCATTCATTCCCACATCGATAAACACAGGGCCCAGGTTGAAAATGAGCAGACCTTCCCTTTAAGGGGACTGTCTTCACATCCTCGAAAAAAGAGATTTACATTATATTAAGGACAATCTAGGGAATGATACATTTGAACTGGTTGAACATGTTGTTATATATAAACAGGGAAGATTCTTCCTCTATCATTTAAAAAACGTATATTTCACACAGTGCTGTTTTCATCAGGATTTTGTATAGATCAACACAAACAAACCAATCAGACTCCAGCTTTGGTCGTTTCTCAGGCTTGACAAACTCCGGTGTTAAAAAGTGTTACTGCGTCGTAAAGAAAACACAAACAGGAAAAGAACAATATCCTATAGCAGAGCACGAGTCTTTAAACATTTACAGAAACACAATTGACTCGTAATGTCTGTAAACGCCACATTTGTAAAAAAATAACAAGACACTTGGGAAAAGTAAACCAGTGAAACTCCTACAAAATAACAGTTCCACTAAAAATAGTAGCCACACAGCCCAGGACTGCTGGAGCCAGTATTTATTCAGCAGTGATGAATGAGCTCACCAGAAAAAAGAAAAACTTTCCCACCTTCCAACACACAAAGTTACGATGGGTTTAATTACGCCACTTTTCATTTTAAAACCCAGACCGGGCCGGTTTACCATAATAAAGGAATTCAATTTGTTTTTCAGCGCTGCAGCCGAGCGACTTGTACGGGAAACAAACGGACTGAATCGATTTGTGAGAGTTGCCCCTGAGCACTGCTGCATAGAGTGTCAGAGGAGAAACAGTGTGTGGTTCACTCAGTATGTGCGCACTGCTGGTTTGCTCTCCTCGGCCTGGTTGAAGGGGTTGGCCGGGGCGGAGGACTCTTCCTGCTGGTCGATGGACTGGTAGGCGTCTCTGGTCCGTGATACAGAGGGGAAACCTGCGGAGATAAACCAGAAGTCTTCAAACACACACACACACACACACACTCAATGTTTCCCTCATCTAATCTCATGTGATCAACGCTCTTGATTTGAAGAACGGTTTTGTAAAGATATT
Source organism: Pleuronectes platessa (assembly GCF_947347685.1). Lineage (NCBI taxonomy): Eukaryota > Metazoa > Chordata > Actinopteri > Pleuronectiformes > Pleuronectidae > Pleuronectes > Pleuronectes platessa. The sequence goes on along the minus strand of NC_070627.1, from coordinate 4,890,274 downwards.
AAAGCTTCTACAAAAACTTCTTCTGATGTTTTATAATAGTGACAAAGTTATGCAGATTTCCTATCCTGAGCCTGTGGTCCCATCTGGATTAATGTGGATTACGCTGCTGGAACCAGTAAATCTCACTCCCGCTGATGAACGCTAAACGTCTCCTCCTCTCCTGTTCACACTGGAAACCAGCGCTCACACGGATTTCTGTGGAGGCCGTTTGGTGATTTAATCCATCTGTTACGTCTTACAGGACATCGTGTGACGCTCTGCCAACAGCTGAGACTCTGACATGGTCCCAATCCACCACGACCTCTGACTCACAAGTTACTTAACCTCAGTGGAGAGATTTGATAATCCTTTTATTTTATTAAAGGAGACATATGATGCTCTTTCAGTTTTTCTCCTCTTGTGTGATAGGTTTTTTGGGTCTTTTTAAAAAAATGTAAAAAAGCCAAAAACAAGTCCCGTGTTTTGTGCAATGTACGCTGAGCTGATACTCTGACACGCCCCCTAACAAAGCCAGGTAAACAATTCCTGCCAATGCCAGAAGCTGTTGACCAATCAGAGCAGACTCAGGAGGAGGGGGGGCGTGGCTAAAAGAGACGGGAGCTAAAGCAGGGTTTCAGACAGAGGCTGAAAAGAGGAGCTGCAGCGCTGTATGTAAGTGATTTCTGAACATTACAGCCTTTAAACATTTTCATGCAAACGCCCACATTAAAAAAGACGAACCTGAATACGAGCAGAATGTGTCTCCTTTCATGTGTCAACTTTATTGATAGTGTTACTATTTTAAAGTGCACATGAAACCATGTTGCCTTCATTGTCTATTATGAGTCAACAATATGTGGTCTTTAATTAGGCTGATTTGAGAATGTGCCCCATCATGCAGCGCTGCTTTAAATAAATGCAAACACAATCACTAATGAGGCGTCTGGAGAGTGAATCAAATGAATAAAACATTGATTTCAGAAACACATCAACATATAATGGAATAGACATGAATACAAACACATTGAGACACAGCTATGAAGACAGGTAGTGGAAGGTGGTGAAGACAGAGGAAGGTGGGAACAGACAAAGAGAAAGAAGAGAGTCTTTTTTCTTTTTGGTCCAGCAGCTTTGTGATCTTACTTCCTGTGTGGAAGGGGACGGAAGAGGATGATTGGAGGAGAGAAACGGTAAAAAGGGAACCGGGGAATCAATAGCGGCGGCCAATAAAGAAACTGTCAGCACTGTCCGTAGTGCAGCGGCTGTCCACTGAGGTCTCTAAGTCTGAGAGGTCGAAGGTCAGCAGCGGAGGAGAGGAGAGAGAGGAGAAAACAAAAAGGTCAAATCACAACAGGAAGAGCACAAGACAACAGGAGAGGAGACATGACAGTGCAGCGTGACAAACAGAGAGAGGGACTGGGAGGGTGACGGATCAGAACATGCAAGAAAACAAGATTACACACGGGAATCGAATGTGTGACCGCGAACCAGCTGTAAACATGTAACCCCCCCCCTCCATGGCGCTGAATGTGACCACTGAGACTGTGACGTGATTGGTTGGGCACGTGTGTCAGTGGGCGGCTCCCTTCCACTATGACTGTGCAGGCTCAAATGACATCACCAGCGCAAGATGGCCGCTCCGGTGTTTGGGATATTTTGGCTTCGTGTTTGTGAGAGGAAGTGGAGACCTGTCGTCCATCTTTATTTACAGTTTCTATTACAGCAGAGAAACACACTGTTGTATCCACTTCTTCAAATGTAGATCAAGATAATAGATCAAATCAATATTAAATGTGAGATCGCTGTGTTTTGCAGCCTTTATCATATCAAGCAATGATTTAACCAGCGTAAAAAGGGCTGTTAGTCAAATCTCAGGGAGCGCTGGAGCCTTGAATCCACATTTCACCTGATTACCTGTGTCCCCCAGTGAGCCCAGTGCCGGTTAAACTGGTTAACACCAGCGACGCAATCAGACAGCGATTAAAACACACATCGTGTGTCACTAACTTCACAGTCTGATGGATCAACCTGCTGAGTCTGTGTAAAACCACAGAGAACAGATTCAACAGCATTCAGATATCTGAATCCGGAGATGAAGGTTTTTCAGGTGCAGAGTTGAAGTTCTATGAAACTTCCAAATATCTAGTGTAATAGATTACATCATAGAAATCAGGGTCCCTGGGCTTTGGAGCGACCGACCTGAGGATCACAAATCCATTTTTATAGGCGTCTCTTCATGTCATGGCATGAAGAGATAATAATAATTTTCCTATCACATTTTATTTTATTTATTTATTCTTATTTATTTATTCTCATTGTCCTTCTACAGCTTTTATGTGATCGAGTTTTAATGTGAAACCAGTTGTTTCGACTTCCTCAACGTTATTATCTATATATAGAGAGATATTCACATTTTCTTTGGTTTATCAGAGAATAACTCTTGGATCCTAATGAACATCAGAAGCATGTTTAAGAGATTGATATTCACGAGTGTGTGCAGATCACAATTAAATCTGGATTGAGTGAGTTTTAATGTGTTTTCATGATTTTCTTCTTGTTCTGATTGAAAACAAGCGATGAAGAAAACAAGCTCACTGGCCCCTGCATGGCACCGCTCTGAATCTACCATCAATACAATGAATGACTATAAACACACACTGTTAATCCATGTAGCTGAATCCACGAGTATGAGGATTTCAGAGTCAGGCTGGAGCTGCAGCTCTGTGGGAGTTCTGATAGAAAAACTCTCATTGGTCCACAAATCGATGGCCACACACGGTTAATCAAAGAACATCATCTTCAGAGTCTCCGGGCGTCTCGATGGAGGACGAGCTCCTCTCGTGTGTTTGCTCACCAGGAGAGAGACCGGCCCAGTGGTCAATAGAAACCTCTCCATGTCTCTGTTTCTCCTCACATCTGTGCCGAGCTACTTTTTTCCCATCATGCTTTTCAGATCAGTGTTTTTCGGGCCTCCGTTGGTTTAATGTGCTCCTTCATGCAGCGTGACCAGGACGACACAGATATTATAAACAGCTCACGCAGAATTGATTTCCTCACCCGGCCCGGACATTTAAAGTCTTGTGACTGGAACTAATGAGTTTGACTGAGGGATCATCTGCTGGTGAGTCTCTCCCAGTCGGCTGCTGCACTTGGCAGGAGCGCGTTCACGACAAACAGCATAACACAACACAGCGAGGACCTCACAGCGCCCCCTGGACTCCAGCGTCTCATCGCACCTCAAAGTCGCACTCGGGCTGTGGACGTTTTTTTGAGGGACGTGGAAAAAACCTCACATCTCAGATAATTTACCGGAATCGGAACTTGGATGAAACCTTGTCTCGTTATGTAATGTGTCGTTTCCTTTTCAAAATAAAAGGAGATCATGCTCCAGCTTCCTGTTGACATATGTGGAGGTCACACTAGAAAGTCTTGAAGCAGATTTGAGAAACATTGGAGACCAGGGACATAACAACAGGTGAAACCGATATTCATCTTTTTATCGTGAGAACTTGGGAACTTTCACAAACTGTTGTGATCAAACTTCACTTCAGAAAAATAGAGCGACACTTGCGATCATGTGACCTGCCTCACTCTCGACAACCGTCTATCACACACCTCCTCCCAGTATGGTGGACTCTTTAACCTGCACATATTTCCCATATATCCCATTGCCTGTAAATGCCTCTGCTGCCCCGCCTCAATGTCGATTCAGCTCCTCCAGCCTCCACCTGTCGGCTCTCACACAGGAGGTCAAAGATATTTGCTCATCACTTGAGCAAATATCATCCAGACGTCTAGACGCCAAACTCCCAGTTCGTTCTGCTGCTGCTATAAACCTTCCAAACGTGAGATGTCTGAACGAAACCACAAAAATGGAGGTGGACTGCCGAGGCTGTCAGCTAGCGGCACGGTGTTTGGTAACAATTTGCAGTGAAAGTGTTTTACAGATTTTCTTATTTGGCCCAGGAGACCAAAATGTTTCTGCTCCAAACACAGATACACAACATCTGGTGGGTGACGCTTCCTGGTCAGCTCGCTCTCATTGGCTAAAGCAGGTTAATGCTCACTCGTCCAATCACTGTTCCTTTCATAATACTTTCATAATACTTTCATAATACTTTTGCAATACTTGAATCATGTTTGGAATCTGAGAGACTCCGATTCAAAATCTGGATCAGAATCAGGTTTTATTGCCGAGCAGGTTTTCCGCATACAAAGAATTTGCTATAGTGAATTAGTATAAATATAGAAACATATAAAAATGAAATAAATACTATTAAATATAAATACTATCCTATAAATACTATAAATAATGAAATAAATACTATAAAAATTAAGTAAATTAGGATTATGTCACACAACAGGATCTCTGGATCCGCCTCAAATCTGACTTTATCCTCTGGTGTGCAGCAGCCTCAGTGACACATCACAACCTTCTTCAAAAGCCACAAACTTCCAACACTGCACTCTGACTGTGTGTCCGAGCGGCTGATGTCACTCACCGAAGTTGACGTTGTAGTCTCCTCCTCGCTCGCGGTACATTTGGTAAACGAAGAAGCAGGTCACGGGTTTGAGCAGCAGGTTGAGAATGGCCATCCCTGCGCTGAAGTGGAACAAGTCCTTCGCCCGAAGCGGCAGCGACTCGTTCAGGTCGTAGTAAATCCCAAAGTGGATGATGTCGGTCAGTATCGTCAGACTCATCCCGACCAGGAACTACAGAGATAAGACACCAGAGACAGAGGCTTGAGACAGAACATGTGGAAAACACCACGGGGAGAAGTAACTTTGTTCTATACTCAAGAAAACTGCTTTCATAGAGGAAATTAGATAAAAGTCTAACTGCAAGTCACAATGCAAGAGAACATAATAAATCTCAATTTTGAAATCCCTCTATGGCCGTTATTATCTCACATCCTGGGAACAGTAATTATTCACCTAAAGGAACCAATCACTGCCTCGTGGTTTAGGGTCATCAACGACCAATCAAAATGCAGGAAATATATAACCAGTCTCTCTTTTGATCCTGAGCTCTGGTGCTTTAACAATGTTGAGAGAAAAAACAACAGGTCTCCATGAAGGTGACCTTTGACCTTTTGGATATAAAATCACTTCATTCATTTAAACTCTTGTGAATTCGATAGAAATTTGTGGAAAGTTTGTGCAAAATTTCCTCAATTGACGACAAGATAAATGGAAATCATTCTAGAAAAGGTCCCAAAGTGAAACCTGGAGTTAATTGAGTTAATTGAGTTAATTGAGATGTGTCTTCTTTAGTTTCTCTCATCTGGCACCAGTGGTCAGGTGTCACTGGGAAGTAGCTCTGAGGTCGGAGTTTGCATTTCTCATTTTCTGGCCTTTAAATAAAACCCCATCAAATGGAAATGAAAGTCTGAAACACTTTTGTAAAACCCGCCTCACTGAACTAAAGCAGAAACCACGACTGTTGAGCTGAGTTAAAGGGGTAGGGGGGGGGGGGGGCATCTTTCTCTGCGGGACGCTCGCAGGTTGCCCTAGATTCCTCAGACAAATAGGTTAGCACGGAGACGCAGTGCGGTGCCTATAGTTAGACTCCGGCTCCGGGTCACATGACGTTGCGACGGCAGGCCGACTCTCACCATGAGCACGGCGTCGATGGAGTCCCTCTGTGCGACGGCCCACACGCCCACCGCCAGCACGCTGAAGTTCCCCCAGGCGAAGGAGGTGGGCAGCCACGCCATGCAGCCCCTGCAGGACAGACAGGGTTCAGACCAGGTTCTCACACAGGGGCTAGTGCCAGACGTGGAGGTTACAGAGGGGTGTGTGTGAGTGTGTGTGTGTGTGTGTGTGTGTGTGTGTGTGAGTGTGTGTGTGTGTGTGTGCGTGTGTGTGTGAGTGTGTGTGTGTGTGTGTGTGTGTGTGCGTGTGTGTGTGCGTGTCAGACGAGGAGTGAAATTCCCCAGGTCTGTGAAAGAAGAAAAAAACTCACACTCACCATACTGTAAGCAGCCAGTGCACCAGCACTATGGCCTGAGACAGAGAACAGGAGACAGGAGTTAAATATACGATTGTTAAATATCTATTCAACACTTTATGAAGGAAATGAACTATAACCTTTAACTGATGATCAATCATGTTTACAGCTGAAAGAGTTTCGAAGTGGGAGGAACAATAAGAAACATTTTTGACTTTACTGTAACTTTTTTTTACTATCTTTATATTAGAAATACTAATGAATACTTTATACTTCATTAACTATTTTATGACTATTCATAGCCCAAATAATTAGTTGCTTAATCCAAAATATTAGTATAAAGGAAAAGTAATTTCTTGATAATAAAAATAAGATAATTAAATATATAATATGTAATGAAAAATACTATAGATAATCCTAGCAATGGACAAATTGTTATTTTGTTGTTTTGTTTAGTTAAAATATTAATACACGTAGACATAATCATTTATTTTAATTTCAAATTGGATTTTATTTATCATTATGAGGGTTAATTACAATTGTGCAGCCTTTGTTTAATCTATGTGAACTCACAAAGTTCAAGGTGAAGAAGCTGAAGAGTTAAAGTCAAACGGAATTGAACTGGATTCATGAAAATTGTTCTTTTCTCTTTTGATGTAAAGTAAAAGTTTCCAAGTTTTGAATGAGTTTTGTTCAAACTGCTTTTAAACTATGAGGCCTTTAGAAACAGCACAAGGACGTAATTCAATTTAAAGGCTCTGGCTGAAAAAAAGTTTCTCTAATAGAAGGTAAGTGGAGAAACCAGAAATAACTGATACGATTTTGTATATAAACACATCTATGATATCCACAGATTGTTTTATAGTTAAAGTGATGAACTGGTTTGTGGCCACATCCACCAGCAGATTCCCTTCAGATGAGTTTTCCAGTTTGATCTTAATGAAATCACAGATGTCTGCTGCACAATGAGTCGATTCATCAGCACGTCTGCATGTCTCACCTCCCACAGTGGAACTCACCACATGTCAGCTCCTCACCACTGAAAACCCAGCTCTGTAGACTTTTAACTACTTTTAAAAATATAATGTTTGATTATCTTCAGAGGCTAAATCCAGTAAATAACTTTATCAGCTCAACGAAAGCCGTCCCAGAGAAACACAGAGAGCCTGTGTTCAGCCTGTGTTCACTGGGCTGTGTGTCCCCTTGTTTTCCACACAGAGGAATTAGACATTGAGCAACAGACTTGACTTCATCACATAATTTGAACGTCAGCCTTTTAAAAACCAGTGACACGATGCAGAGCAGGAGTCTCACCTTGAGATTGATGGCAGGGATTTCCATGATGAGTTCAGAGCCGCGTCTCTGCTGCCACTTGTTGAGGAGGCTGCATGAAAGAGTTCAGATTTCCTCTTTACACAAACTTCCTCCTCCCCTCACATCAGCCTGCAAACACGAACCATGTGACTCCAACCTGACTGCCGCCCATGTGACTCAAACCCCCCCTCCCCCCCCCCTCTCTCTCTCTGTTCCTGCTGCTGTGGTCAGAGAGAGAGAAATAAACCACATGAGCATTGGCATCAGTCACAGCAGGTTTTATATTTAAAGTTTGTTTTAATGCCCGGCTCTCAGCTTCCCTCCAGTGGTTCAGTGAGAACGATCAGTGACTGAGGCAGGGAGCGTCTGCAAAGTAAACATCTAACTTTCATCTCTTTTTAACTGAAAGATTAAAGATATTAAAAAGAGCAATTGATTAAACGTTAAACAATATGAATGATTATTATGTTTTTCTATTTTAATTTCTCATCTGAACAAAGACAAACAGCAGCAGGTGGATGATTTTGTGACTTTGTGGTTTTTATAGAAGCATTTTGCTGCCAGGCCAGAAAGAGAAAAGCATATTTAGATGTTTCTAGCATTAATAATGTTATAAATATATATTTGTCACTTGGTAAACTGATGCTTTCATGTTATAACATGATGGTTTCATGTTGTTACGACATCATTCTGTAAAATATATATTATTATAACACAAAACTCATGTTTGACTGATGTAAAACCTGCTGATAACCCTGATGAATATGTCTCATTAACCAGATATAGCTTCACCTTTGGGAAACACATACATCTAAATAAGAATGTAATAAACTGGAATTTCCCTGAGAGAAAACTCCTCCGTGCAGGTGCATGTGGAGAATTGCTCTTTTTTCCTTTCCCCATATTTCTGGTGTATTTCTTATCGTTCATTCTCCGGCCGGTTGTAATTACATAAAGGTCACATGACCAGATCCAGCTGATGAAGACCATGACGTGCAGCTGAAAGCTCCACAGAGAGCCGGTGGAGCCTGTGTGGACTTTATTTGATCAGATTTGCAGAGTTGTCCCTTCACCTCTCGTTCTTCTAACAGAATCATGAAGAACTTCTCAGTCCCGGAGGTTTTACAGACACTTGCCCTCGTCATGTTGCTCTCTGCTCGAGGTCTCAGGCTGTGAGCACATCTCAGTCCTGAGCTCAGTGAGAGTCGCTCTGGACCAGAGCAGCAGCGACATCTTTAAAATGCTAATGTCATTTCCTCTCTGTGTGGGTTTTTTTCTCTTCTCTTCTACAAACTACAGCTTCTGTCCTCTGGTGTTTGAAAGGAGCTGTGACCCGTGTGGTGAATCAGACATGGCAGATGGCCGCGGCTCTTCAGTCTCCAGCCTGACCTCTGACCTCCGGGTGACTTCTCACTCTGATTAAAGCTTTTATGCTTCCGAACACGTCTGACTCAGCTGAACGTGCTGGGTGGAAGGTGTTTGTGTGTAGTGTGTGTGTGTGTGTGTGTGTGTGTGTGTGTGTGTGTGTGTGTGTGTGTGTGTGTGTGTGTGTGTGCTGTGACAGACATGTTATATAATTTGAGGTGTAATGACTTTAAGCAGCGAATGGGAAACTGCTGCTCGAAGCAGTAAATGTAATTAGGAACAAATGATCCGTTTCACGTGCTGACCTGCGCTGACGGACATCACAGGTGATTTACAGAGATTAGAAATGTTGTTATTTAGATCGTGTGAAAGATTTGTCTTCCATTATTTATAATATTAACTGTCCATCTCTATTATTACAATTATCATCGCTGCTCCTTTTATCTCTGTGATAAAACTGTCTTTTAATGTTATTTTATTTCTCTCTCTCTGAAGTTTCTTCATGTTTTCCTAGTTAAACTGTGTTTTTTTTATCTTGGTGATGATTGATTGAATACTGCTCGTGAAATTATTTAAATTAAGGAAGATACGGTTTCACCGCTGCCCTCTGTGGTGGGTTGTTTGTTTGTTTCTCATATTGTTAGCATGATTATACAAAGAATGTTTGTTTTAACTTGAAGGAGAGATTGGACGTGAGCCAAGAAAAGTCCCAATTAAAATCCGGTGCGGATCAGAACATATGGACGGATCCAGGAACTTTTTTTTTAACATTCTGAGACGAGGCTATTTTCTGTTTTTTTTTTACCTTCTCACAAATGTGTTGATTACAAAAAGCAATTTGCTGCAGCTTGATTACATTTAAGGAGACTCCCGGGACTCAGAGGCGCTACCAGCTCTCCTGAGGGACTCGAGAGGATTTTGGAAAAAGCTTTTTTGTCATTATAGCCAACTCCCCAAAGAATAATAAATTAGGATTGATTTTCTTTTTTTTTAAATCCTGTATAATTAGAGGACTGATCACTGGGGTGGATGCTGCAACATGTCCTGCACCTGTGTTTCCTCTGATTCCAACTCCTCTCCCTGCTCTGCCTGTGTTCTGGAGAACTGGGCTAAGACTCAAACTTTGGTCGTTAATAACTTGGGGGGACAGCTCGAGGTGCCTGTGTGGTGCCGGCGATGAGGAGCTGCAGTCTGGGTGTAATCTATCACCGGGCTGTAGGCCACGTTCCAACAGGCCTACTCCACCAGGGCCCCCCCCCGTCAGAGGTGAGCACTGAAAACAAACCAGGGAGGCTTTTATTCTGGGGCCCGTAAATCAGGATCGGTCCAATCAGAGTCCTGCTGAGCTGCTACCTGGGAAAGAAAATAATGCTTCCCTGTCTCTCCAGCTAATCAAATATTGATAGGGATGGATTTTTAGACGCCTGATCGGAGACACACTGGATGTTATCACTTGGACTCTAATCGCTAACGAGCTTCAGAGATGGCACTGTCGGTTCTATCACATGGAGAAACATCCGCCTCATTACCGACTCTACACTCTGTGATTGGAGAAGCTCTATCGTGAGAAAAAATCTGTTTTAAGAAAAGGTCACAGCTTTTATCCTCTTTAGATTCCCCTCTTCATCAGGTGAGATCACGAGGGAGGAAGAGTTTTACAATGAGACGAGACATCGAAGCTTCTTCAGATTCCAGTATTTCACAAATAAAAGCCAATATTCAAGTTTTAAAATTTAAATATCATCTTCTTCTTTCCCATCCCATTGATCATTTCATTACCAGATTCACGCTGTGACCCTCTTATTGGGATCCACTGGAATATACTATAGAACCATAAATCATTATATTTGCCTCAGTAAAACTCTAAAATGCTGCTTTGACATTTTATTACTGAAATAAAATAACATAATAATATGGAAATTCAATCCCAAATAAAACCTGTTTTCATGGTCTACTCTTTTTCGTATTCTCAGTTTAAGGATGTTTATTATATTCTTTTATTGTCTTATGACTCGTGAAGCAGATACAGACTTGTTTTTGTCATCATAACAGAGACAAGATATTAACATGTGGAAATCACTGTTTCAATTAGTTTATAGATAACATATAGTTTATAGATAAATAAAAACCACATCACGTATTGTTTATCGTAGTAAGTGTTTAATCATGAAAACAAAACAAAAGGCAGAAAAACACAATATAGACAAAGGTCTTGAAGAACCTCATAAATAAAACATATATTAAAACACATTTATAAGGAAGGTGGAACGAGCATCTTTGTTTATCTTTCTACTGTTTAGTAAATTTGAAGGGTTTTCAAAATCAAAAACTTTTGGCAATTCAAACACATTCATATTTACAACACTGTTCAAACAGCATTTACAGAAGAAGTGTTGGTTTGTTTGGAGAAGCAGGTGAGAGAGAAGAGTATTTTCATTTCTGTGAGTGATGGTCCTGAAGCAAGAGACTAACCTGCCAGTCCTCAGGTCAGTTAGCTCAGCACTAAATGAGTGACTTGTAAACACTGTTCCACTCGGATCGGGACAAAACATCAAGGATATCAAATGTGAATCAAATGCATGAGAAAAGTCAAACTTGAACTCTGACAATGAAACTTTTCCTTCAATTAAACACTAATTTATAATTTATTTTCAAAAAACCTGGAGTTTTAAAAAGTCTGTTTTGTCATTTTCACCGAACACATCAATGGCTCGATGATGGCGATTTGCTGGGTGAGGATTCTCCCACAATGCAACACTCATAACACAGGACCAGTTAAACTACGTCTACTCAAGATTTAACTGCTGGTTTTGGTATTCAGATTCATGGTAAGAAAAAAAGAAAAGAAGCATCAGCCTGAAGTCAGCAGAGTCATGTGATGTCTTGGGGGTCACGGGGTCGTCGTTCCTCCTCTCTCTCCTTCCTCTCGTGTGCCTCCTCTTCATCAGATGGTGATGAAGCCTCCCTGGTCGCTGCTGACCGACTCCGGCACCACGCAGCGGCCCCGCCTCCTGGTGACGCGCCGCTTCCGGTGGAACTTGGCGTAGCAACGAAACCCTTTAGATCCGAGAGATGTGGAAACATTAAAAACCAGTAGAGCTGCTTTAATATAGATTAATATAATAATATAGATTTGGGCTGCACATTAAACGAGTGCATCCCGATCCGACTCACCGTCCTCACACATGCAGTCGTCGTAGCACTTGTTGTTGAGACCTCGGTTGTGAGCTTGACACTCGTGTTGTCTCAGGTCACAACAGGAACCTGCAGCAGAACCAGAACATTGAGACACGACTCGATCCCACAGAGAGAAACAGAAAACTAATGAAGTCGTTAGTCATCGTTTCCCATTGAGAGGAGGAGCAGACACTGGTGAGGAGCTCAAATCGGATGATTTCAGGACTTCAGGACTCGACCAAGCGGCTTTGAGGGATTTGTGGTTCTGTTTTTTAATCAGCACACGGATCAACCCATGTTTATTAACCATTATGTGACAAATGGTTAAAGCCTGAGGAGGTAGAAGCTCAGGAAGTCACAAAATGAGAAGCAAAGTTACAAATCCCAGTTACAAAGTGATGAGCAAGACGACAAATCCGTTAAATGAACCACATAGATTAGATTAACTAAGTTTTCAGAAAAGATGAGTTTCAAGGCCCAGGTGGCAAAAGCTCTTTCCCTTAAGTTTTCAACCTGGTCTCTAGAAAAGTGTGAAGACAAATGTCTGAGGATCTGAGGATATGCAAAGGTTTAAACTGGATTTAAAGATGTAAACCAGATCAATATGAATGTGTTTTTCCTGGCTCCCCTCAGACTAGGAGGTCAGAAGGTGAAGTCAAGGCACAAGATCTTTTCAACATCACAGTGTTTGTCTAGGTTCCTGATGGAGACTGACCGGGGAGACAGTCCAGGTGGTGGTCGCACGGCTCGGTGGCGTCAGCGTCCTCCGTCACGTTCCCGCTGCTCAGGTTCTTACTCCGCCTCTTGTCTGCAGCAGGAAAACAAAATTACACTTTTAGGTCCGTTATGATCCGGTGGAGCTATTTTATTTGTACGATTGCAGAGTCAAACACGTTTTCACTCCTCGCTAAGTTGTGGAGAGCAGATATAAATAAAGCATCATGAAAAATAAGATTATTTCCTGATCCAGAAAAACTGGATTAGTCTAATCATCAAGTTAAGCCAAAGTGTATCGATCGCCCCCTGGTGGCTGGGCGCTGTTAAGGTCATAAACCCCGTCTGCTCCATTGTAGTAGACCAATCAAAAAAGTAAAAGTGCACGTCAAATACATTTTTCTCAGAGATGAGGTCAGCTGTTCATTTTTCCAGTTTTTAGTTTGGTTTTGATTGACAGCTGAGACCGACTCGTGATTGGTCAAACACATACAGGAGGAGACATGTCGTCCAGTGACCAAACAGTTGATTATTAACCTTTCTTCCTGGAGGCCGGCCAAGCGTCCACAGGTTTCATGTCCTCGTAGTCCGTCCAGTCGAAGAGCGCCATGTCCAACGTGGGCATCACCTCACCTTGTCCTTTCCCCCGACCAGTCCTCTGAGGGACGGAGACAAACTGTTATTAAAAATCAATTGAAACACTTTGCCATCACCACTGTGAGACGTTATGAATCCTCTGTTCTTCAACGACTGTTTTAAAGGACGATCCACAAGCAGTCGATGTCTATCCACAGTCACACATCAGCCTCTGTATTCTTAATACATTTACGATATACAGGCATATCAAGTTCTGATTGGACGGTCGAGGTACTGACCAGTTCAACTTTACGTCCCCTCCAACAGACGAAGACACAACAGAGAAGTTAACCAGTGTCATTAAGACGACAAGGCTTAGCGGTGTCTCCCGAGGAAAATGTAATCAATCAAAAAATAAAATAAGATCTTCATGTAAACAGATCCATACTGGTTTCCCATTACCCTCAGGAAATGAGCCTATATGGAAATACCAGTGAGATTAATTGCAGGCGGCCGGCCGCGGCTGCTCATTAAACCATCAACAGAAGATCGAACTTTAATTAAGAAGCTGGTGGCACGGAACCCGGGTTCGGGGGGGGGGCAGCTCCAATAAGATTTGACGGCCCTCACATTAAAGACGTGCACGGTCTCCCAGGGTCTGAGACACCTCGGAAACAGAATAACAAGTAGAGCGTCAGGCTGCAGACTTCAGACATGGAGGCTGAAGGGAGTTCTGAAATGACTTCTTTAAATATCTCAGCCGTGTGTTCTGAATCCAAACATCTGTTTTCATAACAGACGACCATTCAGAGAGGTTTAACCAGATAAACATATTAAAACCTGTTGTTAACTGACTCAGTGATGACATCAAACCAGAAGCTAAACTCCATGGTCTTTATACAAGCTGTGCTTTATATGAAATTACACGAAACTAGAAATACTATGTTGTTAATTACACAGGAAACACAGCTGGACTTCAGTTTCTCAAACACGTCCTGTGGAGGATCTCCGGAGTTCAAAACAAGACATTTTTTATTCTGCTCTAATTACAAACCACATTATGCCACTTTACACCTAAAATATAATAATCTGAGACACTATTATACCAAGATTTACTCTAATTGAAAACCTCATACAAGATAAGTCTTGTTACGTCCTATTCCAGCAAAACTGCGTTTGTTTCTGATGAACATTCTATTTCTATTTTTGTCTATATGTGACATAAAGCATGTGTTCCATCTTATTAGAGTATAACTGTGTTTCTGCCCTTTGAGGAGGAGGTGGTTCTGATGATGGATTTTCTTGAGTGGAGCTCGTCAATAATAAAACTGTCAATCAAACCGTGTCCTTGATCCTGTCACCGGGGCCACAGACAAGCTGCTGGATGTCAGGCGGCTGTAAACACACTTCTTCAATATCTGTGGACTTCAGGAGCCATTTTGTCTCATTTGTAACGTTCCGTGATTTAAAAGAGACTTTTCTTCCTCCCTGTAAAACACTGGTGTGCACGGTGTTGCCTCCTCGTGCTGGAGGGGGGGGGGGGGGGTTGACAGGTGGTGAGTGGAGCCCCACGCACTCGCCTGCCGGTTTTTTATGAGCCGACAGTCGGACACCAAAGTAAAAAGAAGAAGCCCCTCTTCACGGTCACATCCATT